>NC_069125.1:57520571-57820571 GCF_026914265.1 Mya arenaria | reverse complement strand
CAGCTTGAACATGGCTAACATGTTGAGGATTTCTAATAAAGATATACTATTATAATGTATAGGATACAACTAAATAATTAAAAGTTAAATTTTCCATGTTATCGCATTTACAATTATCAAAATAGTCGTTGAAAATATTTCCTTTAACAAAAGTTGGTCTCTCCTGTAACACATTTTCCATAAATTATCATGTGCAATGACAAAATGTATATTATAATTAAAAACTGTTTTCCCGACAAGATGACATTTAAACCGTTTAGCATTTAACTTTAAAATCATAATCACATTGTTTAAAGCTACTTATATGACATACTATTGAGGTTTTGTCTCTACTGTCACAAAACCGGTCTCTCGTGTAACATAATAATTAGATCTACGAAACAAGAAACCGAAATGTTAGCATTTTCATCTTTAAATGAGTTATTATTTTATACATTGATGTTCTGACTATATTATGTGATAATTTATTACACTATTAATGAATACAACTATATTTTCGTAATTTTTATGTATTGAGTGTCTCTCTTGTAACACTTTGCATCTCTACTGTAACAAAAATGCCCGTTACATGAGTGAATGTTACATGAGTGAATTATTCGCTTGTTTTTATCAAAATAAAATTAATACCTTCTACCTACGATATAAGCAACACATATTCTTTGAATCTTCATTACATACAGATGAAATGTCACATAAACTATACGCATACTCAAATCAATGGAAGAAATATACAGTGTTACATTAGAGACAGACATACAAATTACGCATCTACTCAACGTCCTTTAAGATATCAATTACTCCACTGTACTTCTAAAATGATCGGCCATTTGTCAAATAATGTTTTGGGAAAGATGACTCCTCAAATGGAGGTTGATAAACCACTTAAGTCATGAACGGATCAGTTATTATTTTGAACAAATCTCTTGTTGTTACATGGGTGACTTAAACGTTGGGTACAGATTTTGGAAATCATTTTTTTGATGAAGGGATTGAATAATTGTACCTTTTTATGCATTAGTATTTCAGTCAAACATAGAATAAAGTTGACAGGGTAATTTTGTTTACATAACTCTTGGCAGTTAAAAATTACATAACCATAAATACACAAAATATGACCTGGAGACAGTCAAATTGTGTCATGTTTACATGTTCTTACATGTAAATATTATGTTTCTATCTGTTTAATATATCAAATGATCTGCTTCCAATGTGCAACACACCATACAGTTTCATATAAAATCAAATGTTAAAGCTTAATAAGAAGAGTGCTTGAACGCAACCCCTGGGACAGCAAATGTTGCCAAAATATATAATGACTCTAATATGTTGTATGAATTTGTTCTCATCTGTTGTGACATTTACACTAATACTTATTCATAAAATGTCTGACTTAACAATTGTTTTTCCAAATGATATCAATCATGCCTACATCAGAATTTAATGTGAATGGTGTATCTATTCATAAAATTGACTTTGGATATATATATATTAACATTTATAATTGACACTTATCAGAGTTATCTGTTCTTATGTTGTATAATGTTTAATGTACTAACTTATGTAAATCAAATTTGAGGGTGAGCAAAAAATTAAAGATTGTTTGTCAGTAATATAAGCAAAATAATTTCTATTGAAAGTACATGTATAAAAAGTCTTCAAAATGTTTATACTGTACAAGTTAAACCGAAACCAAAATATTGGATAAAAGATAAATTCTGTTTTAAGAGACTTAAGATGTTTTGAGAAAAAATGGGCAATTGTGACAGTTTATGAAAATTGATACAGAAAGTTCTTAACTTAATTATACAGAAAAATGTGAATCTATCACAAGTTAATAATATTTCCTTCACTAGTCCAAATAACAAGATATGCAACCAATTAAAACAATGCGAGAGTTCATTTCAAAATCTTGCAATAATAGCTCTTCTGTCCCTCTGCGCATTTGGGTCAAGTGCTCCAATGTAAGGTGGTGCATTGTCAGGGGCAACATGGACTTGTCCATCAAACACGACAGCATCATCTATACACATGTGCAGTTTAGCACAAACAACAAAGACTTTGGCTGCCTTCTCAGGTGTGATTTGGAGGAATCCTCCAGTCTTATGAAGACATCTGCATGAAATGAAGTGAGTGCAAACATAATATAATACCAATTAACATCATTTTTATATGATATACCTATAGGGTCAAAATTATTGTACTAGGAGTAAACAAAATAGGGTTCCGCCTATATTTAGAGGTGCATCTATAAGTTAGAGAGCTCGGCTACATTATTGTTTGAAAACATAGAAGCACAAAGACAAATATACACCTCTTAATATAGAGGTGCACCTCTAAGTTGTACATCACATCCAGTGAAATGTGATTTTTTTTTACAAAAACGGTATGCCTATATCATAAGCTACTACTATTGCTTATTTTAAAGTGACATGTCTAACAATTGCATAACATATAAACATCAAATCTCGTTTAATTTAAGTTTCTTTTGATAATATTGATGAATAAATAACAAAAATAGCAGCTCAGGGATAATAATTTGAATTTAAGGTTGCAAATGAAAACAAATTAGTTTGTTATATTTTAATGAAAGAACTAATTTTTGGTCTCCTATTGTTGTTTTATTTTATTCATTATTTTTTTACATCTTCCATATCAAAAGTGTTATCAATTGGGCTTTCTGAATAGAAACACTTCATAATTAGTTGCCTTACACTTCTTTAAGTTAATTTGCTTACTTATGAACACCAGTAGATGGTAACAAGAAAGTAATACTATATTTGAAAATAAAATAATTACCGAAATCTCGACTTCAACAAACCAAACGCTCTTTCCACTACCATTCTGGTACGGCTGTGTGCCAAGTTGAATGCATTTTCCTGTTGGGTCGTAGGCCGGATCTATCAGCAATTGCATGAAATTAGTGTTTAAAGCTATTGCATTTATATTTATAACTTGCATTATATCTGGGATTGATCCGAAGACCTTACCATGTTTTTACAAGTTACCTGATCATAATATAGCAAATATGCTACAAACACATTTTACATGATGGTGTTAATTAAATACAGACAATTACATGAACCCTTTCTGTAATTGTATTGAACAATATAACATTAAACTATTGTACACAATTATAATGTTTATACTTGCCTTTGGTGTGAGCATGTAAAGTTTCAGGGCATAACCCGCGTCACCAAGCAGCCAACCAACATTATTTGCCTCGACACATGCCTTCAGGCCACAGTTCTCAAATATGGTGTTGTCGTGTGTAGACCCCGGCCACTGATCGACCACATCAGTGAATCTGCAATATGGACATATGCAGACAGATACATGATTTGGATTCCCTATGCATACAGATATTAATGCGAGTTATAGTTTTAATGCACTGAATGATTCAATACAATTTTTATTGCAGTGTAATTTGTTCATTAGGTACATAAAGATAAATCATTTATTTCATCATACATGTATGTATTCAAAAATATTTTTTTACTTATCAACGTCACTTATACTACCGGGTAGTTATAAATTTTATAATACCTCATATCGGGTGTCACTACTGCCTGCACGTTTATTGCATGGTATCCTTTTCTACACACATATATATCTTCCCTCACTCTTGGCGCAATGATGGGGATTAATGTTCCATCTACAGCTCCGATGCAATTTGGCATTCTTGCTACCTGATAAAACTTTTGTTTAATAGAAGCAAGGTCAGCCTGGGTGGTAGGGAACTTGATGTTGTTGACACGCTGTTTAATTGCGTCTACAACCTGACATTCAAAATTAAGTAAATTTATTAAATTGTTATTTAAATTTGCATGAAGCTAAAATATGAAGGATATACATTATTCTGTATGTACTATAACTATCGATATCCCTCTAATTAAAGAAGTGTTTGATGGTTGAGCCTCTGTTTGAACACATTTTTATTTTTTCGATGAAATATTAATGACTAACATTCATGAGAAAAAACATAATTAGATGGAAAATGTTCAGGATTTTTAAAGACCTCATATCATATTGTAAAACTGAAGTTACAAATCACACATTAAATTAATTTATATACTGCAAATGTCTGTAAAAAAAGATTTGAACGATCTTAAAATCACAATTTTATGCAACACCAAATAAATTAATTTATATCAATAAATGATCAAAATGAAGTTTTACTTACTTGCCAAACAGATACACATACAGTGCTTCTGGAGACGCCATGTACAAGTCCACCCTCACTATAGAATTCCGCTTTCGCCAAGAACTGCAGTGTTATGAGGAGCTACTGGTACAACAAAGAACCAAACAATTTGATATGATATTATATAAGTTATAACGGTAAATTTTGGAATGAAAGGAGAATATGATGTTGATTACAAAAGATGTTGGAAGTATTCAAGGCACCAACGGTTGAGTAGCAACAAAGTTGTCGGAGGAATAGCGCAATTATAAGCAAAAAACAAACCTCAGTGACATCATTTGGATCAATTTCCATTGAAATGATGTTTACCTGTGTGCCATTGCGGCAAGAGCCGAGACTACAATATTTCCAGTACACTGAACATTTTAGTTTGCAGATTATGAGTTGCAAATAAATGTATGTCATGCAATATCACATATTGGGGGTTAAATGCCACCCAAAAGTTATAAAGCACAAACACGCTTACAAACAACTTTTCTTTTAATCTCAAACACTCGATTGCTTCCATCCGGATAGAGAGAATTTCGGATACAAATTTAAATTTCACATTACGTTGATACAAACAATCCACAGTCTTTCCATACACGTTTAAACCATGATTAAAAATCTACGATTTGGTCCTCCAATGCCTTTGTTTCCAAATCAGTTGGAAAAGCAAGTTGTGTGAAAGTTTGTAAAACAAAAGTTTCAAGCGTTTACACATCCAAATCATCTCTACATTAAAAGGATTTGTCAAGCATGCTTTCCAGGTCCGTACCTCAAAGGCTAATTTCACTGGGGGCGTTAGCAATTCCGTGTCCAGGCCACAACTTTGTGTTACTACTAATAAAGGAATTTTTAGAAAACGTGTCCTAGCCACAACTTTGTAACCAATAAAGCAAATTCATGAACAAGCACTCGTATTCTCAAATATTAGAATGTCCCACCAATGACTTCAATTCAACAATAGACCTCATCTTCACAAACATGGACGGCTGTAAGGCAGGCGTGTTGGAGACATATTACACAGACCATAGATTGTGCTGGGCTGGCTGGTAATCGGGTAATTTAGGAGATATGTACCAACCATATTTGTATGCTGATTTTATAAAAATATTTCATTTCATAAAATCTGATTCCATATTAGTACATCCTTCATTGCACTACTTACCAGTATGTATGTTGTTTTACAATTATTCTATGTTGTAAAAAAATACTGTTGAACAAAGGTTTTTATTAGCACTGCTAACTTAAGTATCATTTAAGTTTCAATATTGAAAGTTTAAGCCTTTGTTGTAAACACTTCACACCTAGTAAGCAGTATACTTGCATAACCTAAATGTTTATTAAAGACCTCAAGCCGAATCTTCTTCGGGCGTATAATGCTCCGTTTCGCGGTGCTCTAGTTAATTAAATGATTTACATGTACCGCCGCCCCTAATTTCACTGAAAATGAAATAAAAATAAGAGATCATGAAATGTTTTATTTTTAATTAATCCGCCGACCTTGGAAATAAGGAGCAAAAGAGAAAAAAAATCGTCACTAAATTGTTCCCCGCAGCCATTATATCCCTTTGTCGTTAGGCATTCGGACCGCACTCGGCTATTTCCGAGCTTACCGGAAAAGGCCGAGTTGATACGACGTGTTTTCGCTCGTCAAAGGAGATCACTGTCACGACTTTTTTATCCGTCTGCAACATGGTCAAGTTAATTTCGTATAAAAACTGTTCTAAATTGCAAGGAAGAAACTTTTATCAAACTAATCAATCTGCAGATTACAATATCGCAATTCGCAGCAGATTTTCTAGCTTACAAGGATGTCCTAGTAGATCGGGCAGCTGCAGATGAAGGAAAAGAAAAAGTGCACCCGGTGCGTAGCTACTAAAATGAGCATTCAGGGATACTTGTTTATTCTTTTGATATTTCTTATGTGACCGTATAACATGTCACAATTCTGCCATAGTAAAAAAATCGTCAAATTACTCGTTGAAGGTCATTTAGGTGGACTAAGTCGGTGCGAGGATCGAACTCAGAACACTAGACCGGCGCTCTAACCAATTGAGCTAAGCAGCCGGCTGGTTATAACCGACACGTACTTAACTCCCCCCCCCCCCCCGTTCCTATAAGGCGGAGGAAACCGATTGTTAAGACTTAATAATGACTATTAAAATCACTGTCTAGTCTGTTTCCTGGGCAAAAACCAGTATCTTTTTTGAGAGAACTTGCCACTACTGGGGATCAAACCTACAACCTGGGTTGAAAGGTGGACACCTTAACCAATAGACCACTCAGACCCTTCAGTCTATTGACATATGATATCTTATATGTTGATCTTGCAAGGGCGTCAATTACATTTCACCATGTTTTAATTATATATTAAACACATTTGATAAAATAGTAAATTACTAGAATCATGGGTTTTGTAAGCTTTTAACACAAACAGACAGGATTTGGTGACTTCAAAATCAGCTTATTTGCACTTGTCTAGATTAACATATATCTTATTTTATTCTACATGTTTATGACATAAATATAATGCTAACTTTTCCATTTTAGCCAAAGTGAGAAACTTTGCTGTCTGCAGAAAGTGGGCAAGCGGCGTGTGGTTTACAGTGCCAAAAAGCTTTTCCATGCCGAAGAGAGGTCTTAAATGCGGGTACAGGAAGAACATGTGTATGCATGCGGAAATCCATTATTTCATGCTGGTGTCTACCAGAATACCATCATCGTTAAGGAAGGAATCAACTGTAATTCTTTGATGGAGGCTGCTTATTATGAATATTTTTATTTTTTTTTAATTTGCAAGATATATTAGTCCTAGCAAGTACAGAAGTTAGAAGAGCAGAAAGATGCAATTGTTACATTGTTAGGTACCGCCTTGGAAAATTTGGAGAAATGGGAAACATAAACATATACACAATTACAACACTTATTTCTTTTGTACTGCAAATACTGTTTGGGTCATAATTCATATATAGCAAAGGTTGTGGGTTTAAGAAAAAAAAATGAAATATATCTTTCATTGAAAAAAACAATCAGCTAAACTATTTTACATTTGAATGATATCCATTTATAGTTTAAATATGCAACTTATCATTTAAAGAAATCTAAAAAAAAAAAATATTCGCAAAACAAAAGTGTGATTCATACTTTTTTCCAATCACACACTCTGACACGATTTGTTTTCCTTTTTGACTAATATTTACAAATTATACACAATTCTAGCTTTGGCTTGTTTAATGTGTTTGTGTGAATGGTAAAGCTCATGGCATGGCATGAAGCATATAGGACTGCCAGTCAGGTTTATATTTCGCGTCCTCATACTGTCCACGTCCATTGGCTCAACGGGGACCAATGCCTCCATCACGAGCACGCCCTCATTGCCTCACAGGGACAGCAATTTCATGGTACGTTGCGTCTGATGACTCTGAAATTTTAATTTGCAATATTATTAAAAATCTGTGCAGTATATATATAATGCATTACTGATACGGCTTGGTGAAAGCACAAGAATAAAATTGAAGATGCAGGAATACCAGTGGTTCTCATTTTATTCCAAATAATTGTACGTTGACGGATTTTTTTACGATTTTTGATCTGGCAAATCCTTCACGTACAAATTGTTTTGTACCAAAAGTGGGTAGTTATACCTATCGGGATTCCGGGTAAAAGCATATTGCATCCATAAAATATCATACAAACAAGAAATACTACTAAATAATGTTATTTTATATTAGGTACGTACACAAAAAATAAATATCCTACGAATATTTATGAGTTTGATGGGGTTCTTCATTTCATTCTGTCAATACATAACGATATATACAAGAAGGGCACCTGCAAGGCTGCAGTTCACAGTTTTACAAGCTTCGAGAAAGACCTCGTAATTACAATCGTAACAACTCGGCCATGGCCAATTGTATTTACGAGGTCCATCTCGAAGCTTGTCGGAAGTGGCCGAGTTATTACGATTGGGTCAAGTTGTTCCGCTTGGCATAATTGTTGTCTGTGTTAGTCAAGTTTCGTTTTATTAGAAAGGTAAATCATTTCTTTTAATGCATTAAATGCTTGTTTTGTGCAAAATAGCTTTGCACTTATATGATAAAATATGAATATAAACCTTTATTAGCCATGCCGTACTTCAATAAATACAATTTAAATATTTTTCACCCCCCCCCCCTCCCGGTTTTTGCACAAACCCATTTAGACGTTAGGGTTGGAAGAATCCCGTATAACACGTCTATTATTTAAAACTAGTTCTCATTTCTGAGCCAAACTTTATTTTTAATAATATTTAAATAAACACTATACTTCGATCTATAGCAAAATAAAAAAAATAAAAACATGCATAAAGCATTTAAGGTATATTTTTTAAGGAAAACATACATCAACTTTGCTATATTAGCAGCAAAACAACAAAGAAATTAAAAAAAACCCACACCTTAAGTTTCTACCTGGATATGTGTAGCAGTTGCAGATGACTGAAAACTGTCTGTTCACTGTAACTGTCATCCAAATTCCCGTCAGACATGTCCGGATCAAATTCAAACTTTTTCAATCATCACTGTCATTCATGAAATTCAGCACTTCCTGCCTAGTAGATATACGATTCCTTTTAGCGGGAGCCATATTGAAACAAACATAATCGTCCAAAATTTAATCAACCTTTAAAGGCTGTAAAAGTGTCATTTGTTCACGTATAATTGAAATTTGTTTACATGTAGCCGGTGTTTTGATAAAGTTTACAACCGAAAAACGCGGTTTAGGTTAGAGAGAAGTAAATGACTGCAGTAGGCTATGGGACGCTCTTCCACTTACGCTTAGAAGGCTACATTCCACTAAAAGAATGCGCGCTCGTAAAAAAATAACTCGTTTTTTAGATGGTGCTGGCGCAAAATAAAAATATTGTTTTTGTCTTTCTGAAAAAATAGGTGCGGGAAATCAGATGAACAAGTTATTAATTTGGTGAGGCCTAATGGCATTTGTTTCCTACTTTTTGAAAAAAAAATACAGTCGGCGGGTTTGTAAATCAATTTTGATAAAACTGCTTGCCTTGAAGGACCTTATTATTCCCAGATCATATTCTTCACAGGTCTGGGAAAATAATTAGTAGTGATAGAAGATGAAGAAGAAGAAACAACAACAACAACACATATTCTTAAAACTACGCCTTATACTAAAACATATTCTTACAACAACAATAACAACAACACCCTCACCAATTCTTAAAACTAAATTTGTCTCTATATTTATCTTGGTCGGATTGTGTCCCCGAGGGTGAATTGTTACACTATCGTAAATGCTCGACCATATCAGCCAAGCTCGGAACAGAACTATCATTAAACCAAAGCTCTTCTAGCACTGCGGTATTCACTGCTTGCCCGAAATTTAGCCGTTGAAAGCGTTTGAAATACTTTTTCCAGTACATCGATCTATGCCAACACAACTCAAGACAACAAACACAATGCCATCTACCTTTACTAGGCATACATCAATTATTTCGGTGCTAACAAGAACCAATACTATTCTTACTCATACCAGTAATACCCGTACAGCAACAACATAAAAAAATATCTCTACAACAAGCATCACTGCGCCTACAACTGCAGCCAACTAACAGCAACAACAACAACAGAAACGACAACAACATAATCAACGATTCTTTATAACTAGAATATATACGCATACCTGTATATCAACAAAATATATTTGCAATACTGGAAATAGCAATCGTTGACAAATGTGACTCAGTTGTAAAATTTACTTTTTTTTGTTAAAAAATGGTGCATTTTTTTCACCTGTGAGGAATATGATTTCATGGTACATAAAAAGCCGGCTTCGATTACAAGTTTCCAGGAGCTGTGACATATATGTTCGAAATGTGTTACAAATGAAATCTGATTTTTCCCAGCTGCGAAGAATAGGATCCTATTTTTTTTTATTTAAGCAAATTCGTTGAATTGATAATTCCCGTCTGATTGGGCTAAGTCAAGGCTTGGAAATCAATTGTTGGTGATATATATATATGAGTTTGAGTTTGATTGCAACTGTTTGAAATTAAAAAAAGATTGTATATAATGTAGCATTTAGAATTGACCAAGAAACCGAATTTATAACTCCATGTTACCCAGTTCCAAACGAATGTAAGATTTCATCAATGCAAACATTCTGATTAAGTTTCAGGAAGAATGGTACAGATATATTGCAAAAATTATAGCCTCTGGAGTGTCAACAAGGTTTTTTTTTTTAAATATGACCCAAGACCTCATTTTTGACCCCACATGACCTACTAGTCTCAAACTGTTCCAAGATTTCATCGAAGCAAACATTCTGATATAAGTTTCATGAAAATTAGAGCAAATGTATTGCCTCTAAAGTGTTCCCAAGATTTCTGTAAGATATGACCTAGTGACCTAGTTTTTGACACAATGTGACCAATCTTAAAACACCTGTAAGATTTCATTAAGACAAACATTCTGACCAAATTTGAACATAATTGACTATTCAACACCAATGTTTGGTTCGGGACACAAGTTTTCAAAGGTTTCAACTACTGAATGGTTTCTGACCATGACCCATGCAACCCAGTTTCAAACTATTCAACAACAATCAAGGAAAACAGTCTGATTAAGTTTCAGGAATATTTGATTGCCTAAAGTGTGTTCCCAATATTTTTTCTGAGATTTGACCTATTGACCTTGTTTTTAAACCCATACGACCCACTTTTAAAAGGCAGTTAAAATTTAACCCAAGAAAACATTCTGACAATGTATGAACATAATCCGACCAATCACCACCATAAAATAATTTCGGACAAGATTTTTGAAAGATTTGACCTAGTGACCTAATTTTATATCACATGTGACCCAGTTTATAACTTGTCCAAGAGTTCATCAAGGAACACATTCTGATTTAGTTTTATGAACATTTGACCATGTATTTTGCCTAGTATGTTCCAAAGATTTTCTAAGATTTGACCTAGTGACCTTTGTTTTGACCCCATGTGATCCACTTTTTAAGTGGTACATATTTCATCAAGGGGTACATCATGACCAAGTTTGAACATAACTTGATCGATCATTTCCATGATATGGTTCCGACCTAGTGACCTAATTTTCGATTATATGTGACCCAGTTTTATTTATGGCCAAGAGTTCGTCAAGAAAAACATTCTACATGTAATTAAGTTTCATGAATATTGGACCATGTATAATGCCTCTAGTATGTTCCATTTTTTTTTCTAAGATTTGACCTAATGACCTAGTTTTTAACCCCATGTGATCCACTTTTACAAGTGGTCGAGATTTGATCAAAGGGGACATTCTGACCAAGTTTGAACATTTTCTGATCAGTGCCTACCAAGATATGGTACCGTCGGACGGCGGACAACGCCAAAACAATATGCCCCTCCCGGAACCTTCGAATCGGCGGGGGAAAATAAAAGGTTGAAGACTAAGTGATCATAGACTTTCATAATGTACAACATCATTGTACTAAAACTGGAAACAAATTAAGAAAACATAATTAAAATTAAAACATGTATTAGCTAAATGTTTCTTCCAAATGATTACCTAGATGTAAAAAATTTGAAGCAAAATACGTCACATGCCGAAACATTCCTAGCAATCCAAAGACGGTTTCGAAGATAAATTCAATCTGTAGAATATTCATAAAATCAAATTACTGAAAGTTAGGTATGTAAAGACGCTATATCCAACTTTATATTTGTTTATGGAATTCATCTTCAAAAACTAGAAGGCAAGTACTCTTCCAAGTATTGCTGTTATATCCACGGTTTAAATAAAATCCAAGCAATTAATTTAGTCTATCTTCCCAACTACCTGCTGGAAACAGTTTAATTATACGAATTTTCTTTAAAACATCGCCATAGAAATCGGGATGACAATTATATTAGCAATCAGCGATTTAAGACTACTATTGTACTTTGATATAATATTAAAACGACCATTTACAAATTTCGAGAAAGATTTTCTTAATTTAGGATATCTAAAACCCGGTTTTTTTCCGTCATATAAAGGTTACTGCGAGAGCTGACATTTTTGACATCTGTACATATTCTAGCGAATCTGATAAACTATGCAATAAAAACACCATGTAATGGTGAACTAGGAGCATCTCTATCTAAAGAAGGGTAATTATTTGAAAATTAAAATTATCATGTTTATCATAAAGATTGTTATTCAATATATCTTCCCTTATTTCGAGTTGCTGATCCAAAATAGGATCTAAAACCATCATTTCCGGGAGTTTATCCTCAGTTCATGGCATTTCTTCAAAAAAAGGATGAGAAATACTGACACCCTCTATCTGACATCATGGCAATGCCTTAAAAACTGATATGTCACTGAATAAGGTATAATATATCAGGACCTTTTATTATGTGCCATGCGTTTGAATTATATTACATTTTTTGCAATTTAATACAAAAAATATATATTTATCTCCTTACGAGACGTTAACTTTTCATAAACTCGTTTCATAAGTTTTTGTATTAAATGTCATTAAAGTAAGATAAATTATTTTTTGTTATTTCGACTTAAATTTTTAAAGCTTGAAAAGACAACATTATGGTTATCACGTGCAAAAAAAAGGCAGCATATGAACACAATGAAAAGATGTTAATATCACACGAGGCTCATTCCATAAACACATATAGGCGAAGTAACAAGACCAAAGCTGTAAACCATGCTCTGCTTATTCACATTCGGTTGGTGCTGGTGTAAGTGTCGATGACCAGGATAGTGTCTAACCACTGGACTTCGACCCCTCGGGAGGCCTTCGCCGAAACTCTTAAAACTATCGACCAAGTGTCCGCTCAGAAATAGGTTAGGCTCGGAGAGTCACTGCCTACATGTGAACAGGTCTGGAACAATATGAGTGCACGTGGAAATTGCGCACTATACGGTGATCATGATTGCATTGTACATGTACCCACGTTTAGGAATGTAAATAGTAACTCGAACTATGATATAAACGCGCTAAATAATGGCAGTTTCGATACTAACATGTGCGACTGCAATATCGCGTAAATATATGTGCCGTATTATCACGATATTATACATCTACATTACTGTATTAACTTCGATCAAGTATTGTTTAAAATATTTTGGAGTTTAGATGCAACTAAAAGTTTAGATTACACGCATTTTGCATTGCTTTGTTCATTCATGAACCATAATTATCTTAATGTATTTTGTTACTCGTTTAACAATACTGTATCTCATTAAGTGTGTTCGTTATGTAACTCACACTACTATTTGAACCTCATCATTATCTTAAAATGTTTAACTAATAAAGTATTAGTTTCATGCGTTTCGTTTACTTGATGTTGTACCGGTTTTGTATAAATATCAGTACTTTGCCATTCATTTTCAACTTGGTTTTATTCTACAAACTTACTGCGATGTTATGAATATGAAT
This sequence comes from Mya arenaria, assembly GCF_026914265.1. Taxonomy (NCBI): domain Eukaryota; kingdom Metazoa; phylum Mollusca; class Bivalvia; order Myida; family Myidae; genus Mya; species Mya arenaria. The sequence goes on along the minus strand of NC_069125.1, from coordinate 57,806,950 downwards.
TATTTAAAATCACAGCTTTATACAAGTGCTCAAATTATATGCGCTGGTATTTAAATGGCACACATTGTTTTTTAGCAACACCTCAAATGACTTTCTGTAGTAAATATTCCAAAGATGTATTTAATAGAGTGTCTAGTTATTTAGGGTACCTTTTTTCAAGTAAATAATAAAAGTCCGACTTTTTCAAGCTATACTTGTATCTTTACATTTTATTCAATTAAATACTGTTGTGAATATTGTTATAATATGATATGTTTGTCTGAACATATTTACACACGCGAGCTTGAAATCTATGGAAACCCATGTCGTCATAATACCAAAAGTATGAAATATAAAACTGGCAAAAATAACACTCATAATAACATCGAATTCGTTACAAAGAACGGAATTTGATAAGACGTATACCATCAAAGTACATAATCAAATAATATCAAACACATTTACAAAATATGAGTTCAGCAATATTTATGCGAAAAGCTACAGAAACAAGCTCAGTAGCAAAAAGTTTAAACATAAACCCGGTTTAATGGCACTGGCTAAACGCCAAATACATAGAACATGATCACAAACAAGAAACATGGAATAATAGCAAAAAACTCCACAAACAGCACAGTGCATACATACTATATAAAAACTAGGTATGTTTATCAAGGATTGTTAGGTACCCCTTTGAACGGTCAGTAAAATGTAAATTTACTGGGGGGTTAAACCAGTTTATGTGCACAAACCTCACCCTTATGCCAACAATCCTTAATAAAGATAAAACGCAAAAGGTAAATCTTATCAAAGTATGCATTAACTCACAAGTCACATAATACAGAACCGATGTAGGTTGTATATAAATAGAAATAAATAAGTTATCATAAGCAAATGCAAAGAAGTGCACATACATACATAATATGAGGATAATCATATTTTACTATTCTTTGTTTTATAGATTCTTTAATATACTTAGACAAAATAAATATTGTATTTTTATATTCAGATTTTAACAATTCTTTAAACTTATACATGCTCGGTCTAATGTAAAAATATTTCATAATATACCTTCTGTTTGTCAATATAACAAGAACAAGTTAATACAAAGTGATATTCATCTTATATTCATATAACAGAATTACAAAATATGTAGAGAACAATCAATTAATTAACAACTGCCAAATTGGTTTTAGAAAGAGTTTATCGACAACAGATAACTTGTTTGTTTTTCAGCAATTAATTGCAAACCTAAACCATCACAAAAAGAAATTGATCTGTGCATTTATAGACCTTAAACAAGCTTTTAACAAAAGTATGGAGAGAAGGATTGTGTGGAAAAGTGCAAAATTGCAATATTGATGGTAAATGTTTAAACGTTATAGTGAATATGTAGAACAATAATATGCCATGTGTGTTCTCCTCAACTTCTTTAAAGTTCTCAGATTTCTTTCCTTCTAACATAGGAGTAAGGCAAGGGGGAAATCTTTCCCTCTTAATTTCTCTATTCCTTAATGATCTATACAGTTATCAACAGTCAGTACCCTAGGTAAACGGAATTTCAGTAAATCTAAATAAAGATAAAACAAATCCTCATTATTTGAAACTGTTCATTATGTTATTTGCGGATGTTTCAGATATTATGGCGGAAACAGCAAAAGATTTGCATACTGCCATTGATGCTTTTAAAAGTTGTTGGATGCAAACTATATACACAACAATGTCTAAAGTCGTTGTTTAATAATGCTAATAAAAAGATTTCAATCTCTGCAAATTGGTAAATGTTATTCTCAGACAAAATAGGTAAGCGCAGTTTGATGTAATATATGTTATCATTGATGTTTACATTTCTAGTTATATCTAGTATTGAAATATCTATAAGTAAATGCACTTATTTTTTCATATACTAGTACTACAATGCTGTTTTGTTGTTGTTGTTGTTTTTTTGTTGTTGTTTTTTTTTTTTTTTTTTTTTTTGGGGGGGGGGGGGGGTGTCCTTCACTAAATAAGTGACTCTCCCATTGTTTTTAAAACATATATGTCAATTAAATAACATTACAATATGCTCTTCAACGTCTCATAAGTATAAGCTCTTAAACATTTATGTTAAAGATTTTTTACCAAAACTCGCTTAAACCCACTTATAAGCGGGGTTTTTCTGGTTTTCTTCATAAAATATGTGTTTTAAGCGGGTTTTTGTGGGGTTTTCACAGCAAATGTGAGTTTTATGCACAAAAAAGTGGGCTAAAGTGGGTCTTTTTCTTCAAAAGTGAGCCTTTTACGTTTGAAGTGAGCAAAAAGCGACTCTTTTACAATAGAAGTGAGTCTTTATGTCTCTGAAGCAGGTCTTATTGTCTAAAAGTGAGTTTTTGGACACAAAAGTAAGTCTTTGAAATATTAAAGGTGATTGAAAAAAGTGGGTCTTTTCAAAATAAGTGAGTTTTTTCACAAAAGGAAGACACCATAAAAAGATTCACTTTAAACTCGCTTTTTAAAAAGTGGTTCTTTTTGTAATGCGGGCTTTTGGAGAATTTAAACATATCTCTGTACTGTTTAAGCATCCTAATTCTTGTGTTGATTTTTTCCCTGTATAAGTGCTGTAAATGAAAAAGATTTTTTTATAAAAAGAACACAAGATCAGAATTTCATCATTAAACATATATTTATTAGGAAATGTTATTTGTAAAAGATATTGTGACAAACAATTTTTTATCAAGAACAACAAATAGACTTTGTCAATGGAAGCACATGCAAAACAAATATTTTTCTAATTTTACTGGCAACATCCTTCGATGAACATTTTAAAGATAAACATATTATACTAAAAATTATAATTATTCATTGCTAAAGAAAAGGCTTTAGTAGTATTTAAATGTATGTACATAACAAGAGCGTCACCTGCCACAAATTAGCGCTTCCTTATTTAAGGACACCAAGTTTGTTAATAAGCAGTTGTATGTTAAGCCAAATGAGCGGACACTGTAGAGACTTTTTTCCCAGTTCAAGGGTCATAACTCTATAGTGACTGAGGCGACATTGCTGGTTATCAAACCAGACCAAGATATTTTGCCCCTACACATTCTGACCAAATTGGTGATGGAATAAAGCAATTAATCAGACACAGCTGATTTAAGTTGATTCATATATATATTGAATGACTCAAATGATATGGCTGGTGAACGAAATTTCCCAAGATACAATACCCTATTAGACAAGGAATTTAAAGTTATTTATCATACAAGACCAATTTAAGGTATTAAATAAATTTGGAGATATCTAGACAAAGGCTTTTAAAGTTAGTTAGCAGACATTACCAGTTTTAGGTATTTTCAAACTTAAAGGTCATAATAAACTTTGGAATGACAATAACAATAAGGCTGGTAATCAAACAGTACACTGAAGAGATGTCTTAACAATTGATTTTAGGACAAAGATCAAGCATTCAGGTTAACAATTCAGTCACAGTCACTCAATTCTTGAAAATATTAACTTTCTGAGCCTTATGTGGTGTCCAGTAATTTAATGTATTTGGAAATAAAATAACTTCTTTAAATTAATGAATAAAAAATGCTGGTACAATACAATTAAGCCTCGACACTAAATATGAAGTATGCATGGGAACAGTCCAACTTCCTTGGTAACACGGGATATTTGGTTTGCCGTCTGCACGTTGTTAAGCATGCTATCAATGCCCAGAATGTGTGGTAATCTTTCTTAGATGATGCTTTTACGAATCCACAGTCACACTGGTTAAGGAGCTTTTTTGGACAGTGCAACAACTGAATTCAAATACTGCATCCCAAATAGGTCCAAGTCACTTCCTTCAAGAATTCCTTTGCCATGCCATTTATTGCCTTTTTCTTTGTTTTCAAAGATGGAGTTTGCTTTTCATGCTGCACCATTTCTATGACTTGTGTTTCAGCCTGGTAATGAACTAAATCCATAGTACAGGTCATCCAAATCCTTCAACATGCATCAACAAGGGGCTATTACTGCCCTGCAGTTGAACATGAGGCTGTTGGATGTGAGGCCATTTGATGTGCTAGATTTGTGGTGTTTTTGGAATCGAAACTGTTTCATTGCCATCATACACTTCAAACAGTCACTGTTGTTGCCTGTTCAACTCTGGAATAATAAAAAAAAATCATTTTTTATTCAAATTAAAAAAATGTATATCTTGTCTTAAAACAGTTCTATATATTCCATACATTTCAATAGACAAAAAGTGCCATTTAAATGGTAATATGCAAAATGTTTAAAAGTCTGAATGGCTAAAATATGAAACACCTAATAATACTATTTAAAGGTTGACAATGACAATATCGCAAATCAATTGGAGTTATTCATTAGCAATGCAACAGTTTTTAGCTTTAAAAGAAATTCATCATTTTTTTTAACTAAGTTGTTAACAACAATTTCATTACTTGCATGAAAGGCTTTAAAGCTTTTTTCCATCACAACCAACAGGGGGTCCAACGTGATTTGTGTTTGCCGAATTGTAAGTGAGGGGAATTGTGTGAAGCCGAATCAAATGGCGGCGTTTGAAGGAATTTTGGTGTTTCAGGTAGGTATTTTCACCTTTAAAGTAAGTTACATCACCATTCGCGCAATATAAATACGCATACCCGGACAATACATATGTAAGCGTCTCTCGTTTTTTAACTTTTGTTTCTAGAGGCCTTAACATAAAAGTTATTGAATGTATAAGCTGAGCGATTAATTGTTTACAAAATGAAAATAGAAAATTGCGTGACTTGAAACTGTGTTTTCAGTCCAAGTTTACCATTCTTGTACCTATTTTAGCTATTTGTTACTGGATTTTTGCATTAACTATCTTCTCGACGGCTAATGCACTTACATGGGCACTATACGGCCGATTATTTTATATTTAAACACTTTTTATGTTGGGCGAAGAAGTTTTTTCAGTTTTTTTTATATCTTGACATATCTTAACACCAGAGTTGCAGACTTATACAGATAGACATCAAATTACCCAAATACATGTATGTTGGTTCAACTCCGACCATTTTAAGTAGGACTGGTTTTCAATAAATAAAAGAACCCCATGTGATGTTATATATTTGTAGAAAGTATTTTTTTCTGTTTAAGAAGAAAATTGAAACATTGAGGGTTAAAATATCAGCAATTAAGGGGCTGGGGAACCATTGGTAGCCCTGGCTATGTCAGATTTATTGGAATAAATATTAAACAAGTTGTCTAAAATTAACTTATTTAATTAAAAAAAATATACTGTGTATACTTACGGCGTAGATTTGCTAAATTCTCAGTCGCTTGATGCAACCGGAATTTTGTAAAAGTCACATGACAATGTCACATGACCAAAAATACGACATTGGCCGGAGTTTTCCGAATGCTAGTGCGGGTGTTTCATTGGTTGACATGGATCCGAGAACTTTACGATATTCTTTTTTCTGTCTTTTTTGGGGATTTGGGGTTTTAAATAAAATTCTAACATTTTATTCAACTGATGAATCTTTCATATTCATTTTTTATCAAAAGAATGATATAAATGAAACAAGATGGAAATTTCCGGTAACCGACCGGATTGTGCCGAAAGGCTAACGCGACTGATTGGTAAAAAATACGGCCTCGTAGTGCGCGAAATTTAATATATGAGCTTTTTACATGGTAATGAAAAAGTATTTGGGAACACTTCACGTTTTCTGTGATGGAAGATCGAAGATTACACGGGTTGGCTACAGCGATTCGGCAAAATGTCTACGTACCGCAATATTTCATGAGATAGGTTAGTATCATTTACCCATAACCATTAAGGTATTAGCCGCGTAATACACACTTTTATAAAACCTTTAACCGACAACATAGTTATAATCATGGTACACTATGGGACTCTTATCCAAATTTTGAAGATTTTTTACCGTGAATTAAAAGTTATTTATGTTTCATTACACCCACCCCCAAACTCCAAGAGTGACAAGTAAATATTTTGTCTATATTTGATTTTTGTTCAGAGATTATGAAATAAACACAACAGTGTCTGGTAAAATAAACTTCAGTTAACAGAACACTAAAGTTCAAACGAACACATTATTGATACACATGGACAAAAATCATTTTGATTGATCTTTTGAGTCTTCGGAACAGAGCAGTATTTCGATGTTTAAAAATATATAGCAGTTTTATAAATTTCATAAAAATATTTAAATATAAGGCAAGCTACTGAAATTATTTTTAATATTATCTATGATATCTATTGAACAATTTAAAAGACAATTTATGATAGTTTACCGTCCTGTTTTGAAAAAAAAAATACATAATGTCATGTAACCATACATTTTTATAGCTAATAACATGCTTAAAAATCACCAGTTTTCTTTTAAAAAATTATAAAGCTTAATTGCACTTATTCATAAAATGTACTCTTTCAAATAAATGAATTTTACTTATGATACTAACTTAGAATACAAAAATGAGTGTTCTTTTAAACTAAAATATGTGAAGAAACAAGAACACTAAGTTCGCGCCTCCAAAAATGTCAGAGTGAAAGGTCTCAACTAATGTTTTAATATCATAACATGTAAACAATCGCTGTGGGTAATTTGATGTATATCTGTTTTATTTTGTCATTGGTGTTCTAACCTTAGATTTTTTCACAATAATTCTTCACTCTTCAACATTTGAAGTTTGATTTGTTCCTATGCGGTTGTACTTGTAGTTTGTGCACAGATGATAACTACTCAATGCTGAGTCAATGCTGATTTGGTGTTCATGCCCCTTCAGGTACCTTACTCATCTAGAATCACCGGGGATGAGCAAAAAAGTCACGTGACCACAAATGCAAACGCCAGTAGTATTTTGCCCCGCTTGATCGTTAGTCCAGGTAAGTTTCTTATTGATATTTTTTGTTATACGTGAGAGTTCGTTTAAAAGATATTGCGCAAAAAAGAATGCATTGTTTTGTCTTTCGATCGGTGTATTGGTCACTGTTCATGTTTGCATAGTTTCCGAGAACACTTCGATAAAAATATGGCCCAGGAATGCAAACGCACGTAGGTACTATTTAAATGTCAAATGTTTAATAAAAAGCCACATTGTTTTCCAATGTTTGCCTTTCTATTGTTCAATAATGCTTTTTATTTGTTATATGTATATTTTGTGCGATGCAATTTGTACAAAAATACATTTTCTGAAGAATTTAAAATTTGGCAAACGCACGTTGGCATTTTCATAATGCAAACGCACGTAGCCTACCTAAAATGGCAAACGCATGTAGGTATCTCATAATGAGTAGTGAACGCATTCGTCGTTAGCTTTTGAAACTAAATTTAGTTTATTAATATCTTCTTTCTCTGATATCCATTAAATATTGAAGTAAGACTTTTTCATTTATATTATTTATATTATCATAATGCCTACCGAAATAAACATTAGGGAAAGTGAAGCACTTTATGTAGTATAACATAGCTAGATAGGCCACCATTTTAGGATTTTAAGAAGCGTGTCTTTGCACAAGACATATTTTGTTGATGAAAATGCCTTTACCGATGATGTACTGCTAACAAACTACAAAGTGTGTAATGTATTTTGCGAAGGTAACCAAGTGGCGCTGAATTAATGAATGACTGTCTGTTTCAGTGATGTCATTTTGTTTGCCGTGTTTGTGGACTACACTGAAAACAGCATGGGGGCTGCGACTGCATGAGCAGCGACTTGACGGCCTAGGAAAGTAGTCATGCTGCCAGAAGTCATTCCTCACCAAGGAAAGCTTGACACGACATATGTAAGTGTTTTGTGGGTATTTTTCATGTTATGTATTGGACAATACATATACACATTTATAATAGTATTTCCAAATGATTGCCCAGTGGTTAATACTATTTACATATACACCATCCTAGGGCGTGTTGAGTATTTATCATCAAAAGTTTGTTGGGTGACCCTAAAATGAAGTTTGCAACTTTCATAAAAAAATGCGGTGTTTTAGAAATTAATATGGAAGTTGTATGTTTTCTTATAATTTATTTATTTCATTAATATCTGTTTTTGTATGGGGGGATCTCTTCATATATCACAATATATTTAATAGATTATAAGAATATCAACTGTAAATATTTATGTTCATTACTGTTGAATATATGTTGATGTTTTTTGTTTCTTCACAGGTGCAGCAATCACGGGGAATCAATGCAGTATGTCTACAAAATGCAAACAAGTGTTTGCCACACAGGCAGTTCTTACACGACATCGGCGAAGAGAAGATGGTAACCTTGCCGAATGTAAATGTGATATCTGCGGGCTTTCTTTCAAAGAAAAAAATGACCTTAAGGCCCACATGGACAGCCACACGGGCGAGAAGGGCTACACTTGCAAGGACTGTGGGAAAAGCTACCGCCATCGAAGCAGTTTATGTAAACACAGGTCTTTAAAACACTCAGAATAGAGATTGTGCGTTTGATTATGTTGTTTCGAAAAAACAGTTGTGTGTCACCTTTTATTAACCATTATGTTGAAATTGTTTTTTTGGTGTTCCTATATTATATAGATACCAACTGAAATGTATTTTCTCTGTTAAATTCAAACGGCAAAATGCATAACTTAAGTAGATAAAACATAACTCTTTATTAGTGTGTGCATTTACTCAATATTATTTCAACGGAATATAGACACACTATTACCCAAAAACGCCTTTTATTAAGAATATAATCCATTATTAAGAATATAATCCATAAAAAAACGTTTTTTTTCTTGTTCTCTCCGCTGATAAACCATTTCCTAATACTACATACAACTACATAAACTATGTGAAGTCACTAGTTCTCCAAAATATACACTTTGTTTGGCGGTAATCAATTTAAGTTATCATGCATGAACCTTTGTGATAAACCATTTATTTGGATATGAGTTTATGTAGAATTAATAGTTTCATGTTTACTTGATTTGTTATGTGATTACAGCTGTGATTATATATGTGATTTAATGTGATTATTGGTGTGATTTAGTCAGACTTTCTGTGATCCTTTTATCGTTAATCATTTCGTTTATGAGTGTGATAATCATTTTTGAATTATGATTAATCTATGTTTTTTAGTAATTCTATTACAGTTTTGTTAAAAACGTATGTGCCATACAATGCTGCTTTTTATTCGAAGTATGGAGTGTCCGTTGTTTTTGTTATTTTCTTCTTGTAAGTATGCATCAGTATTATACAGGTATATAACATTGATCGCAGGTTATACTTTTTGATTTAAGATTTGATATTCGGTCGCAGTTTTGATATAAGTATATCATGACTCAGTTAATACTTGCCTAGTACTAGTCATTATAAAATAAATGAAAAAGCTTGACATATCTTTTACTTTTTTACGAAAAATCATACCGTATGAATAATTATAAAGGAGATGTAGCAGTCATGCTGGACAACAAATGAACGTACATATGCATTCGCATTAGTTTGCGTTATAATTGTTTATTCTTCTTGGTGAAGTTTTACATGATCCTCCATAGAGATAAGTATAGTTATACACTCTGGTAATGTAGTGTAGAAACATATAGAAATCAGTGTGTAAAAGGCAGCACTCAACACCTATTTGTTAAAAGACAGCGGCGCTAAAACTGTTTTAGTAGCATGTACTTTGGCATCAACGAAATTTATTTCGCGATATATTTATAATGGTGTATTTATAAAATAAAATGTACACGTATACAAACACATGAACAGTTCTTAAAATGGTTATTGCGAACAGAGTTAAAAGTCAACAGCTGTGGTTAGTATTCGAGTTAATCATTTACCATATCTGACGAATACCTAAACTAGAGTTTACAATTCAGCAGTGCATTGATATGGAACCGATAGAAAATCTGCATAATTCTGAATTCAACTTGTTTTATGATATTATATCAATACATGAGTTTCATTTAATTCATTTAAGTGTCTATTCCAATGCGATCTGTGTTCGTCTTCTTTGACTCATTTCGCCTAGCGCGCTCCCATCGCACACCGAGCGTTCCCTTTTGTAGAGCTTTTCTGTCCATGGAAACGGTCCCTTGCTTGTGAACACCCCTGCGCTGTTCATCAAAGGCATGATTCCTGTAAAATAAAAACACGATATATAAATCAATTGTTCAGATAAATTATTCTAAACACATACGGCATATTTAAATACTCATCCACATAAACACTTTTACTAATTGTGTTATATTTGATAAATGTATTAAACTGTCGAACTATAAAACAGTTCAATTATGTTAAACATTAGTTTGGATGATTATTCAAGTCAATTTAAAGTACTGTGTGCATGTAACATATTTCAGAACAATAAACCAATACAAGTGTTTAAATTTATAGCTCTTATTTTTTTCAATTCAATCTTTACACATGTGAAAATATACGTTGTGGATTTCTCGTGTTAAACGATTGATTAAAATATATTGTGTAAACAATGGTTGATAAAAATGACAAACATTACTTCAAATTTGTTAGAAGTACATCATCGGTAAAGGCATGTTCATCAACAAAATTGTGTTTTGTGTAAAGACACACTTCTTAAAATCCTAAAATGGTGGCCTATCTAGCCATACTACATAAAGTGCATCACTTTCCCTAATGTTTATGACCGTACACATTATGATAATATAAATAACGAAAATATCGATAAGAAATTGTTTATTGAATACAATGAGTTAATAAAAACAAAAACCAAGTCAAATATGTTTTATATTAAATGCTCACATCATCTCTATCAGATGCGACTGCCTTGTGGATAGACACGGCTGTCAAATCGGCTCTCAAAGATCCAACATGTAGGCTGGAATTATTCATAACCCAGTGTTGTTGACTTAGTAATATCCAGTCATTTTCCTGCCAGAAAGAAATTAGACTTCTGATTATCAACCAGCAGAAACTACCACCTTAAAATACAAATGCACAAGTATTATACATTCTGCACTAATATCCGTTTTAGCCAAGAGTAAGGGTTGGTTGGCACAAATGTGTAGTTGTTGTGCATATGGTTGATAATGAATCAAGACAGTCTGGGATTTTACCGAGACCTACACAAAGCAAATGAATGTCGCTAGTGTCCAAGCAGTCGTGGCTTCAAGCCCCAAACAACGTACAACTTTTCCTCACAGGTTAATTTTGAAAATATGCATTTTGTAAACAAATAACGGGTATGTACATGTAATATGGTATGTTAAAAATAGGTCACGTACCAAAACACATCATTGTTAAACAAAATTTTAAGTCTAATATTTTTCTAAGATAAAACAATCAAATGAAAGATTACATACTCATATCATATTCATACATAATGTACATAAGTACATATAAAAATATGTAAATGTACATAAGTACATGTAAAGATATTAACATTTAGCTAATAAAAATGAATAAAAATTACAAACGTTTTTGAACACATCAACGTACAAAACTGCTCAAGGATACTTACATGCATAGCCCTTTTATACGAATATCCAAATATCCCAGTTCCATGCTGATTGTTGACAGTTCGTTTTCTTCTCTTAAGCGTATAATTCACATATAATCCATGTTTTACTATAATGACTTAAATTGTTAGATGTATCGTAATCAACTGTCAACGTGCACTTTTAGTGTTTATTTATTTTAAACGTATATTCATGAGAAAAACATCACCGAGTTTCCAATTACTACGATGTAGAAATTTCATTATTGATGAATAGCGGGGAAATACTTTCTGTTTCTAAAAATAGCAACATCCGGTACAGGCCGAATACGCCCGATGTTCGTCACGATCTGTTACGGCGAGAGGCGATATATGTCGATGTTACCCGATGTTTCCCGAGTTGTATTACATGGCTAATACATGAAATGGCCAATGTTGTTATTGTCTATGTTATGGTGCAAAAAGTGGGTGGGGAAGACTAAAATTTTAAATGTGGCCAAAGCCTTTTGAAAAGTTTCTTTTACATCAAGTTCAAAGGAACAAAAATGTCAATCTTGTTGGCCTTCTTCTGTGACCATCTTTCCAACTCGTTACAAATTTAGTTTTGTAGAAGATCACTGTGGATTGAACCCATGTCCATGTACAATTAATTTCAAATATGTAGTGTGTGTTGGTCAGACGAGCTGCAGGATATCTGAGTAGGTAAAGGGTTGTGTTAGTGTTCTCGTGGTAGTGGGCTCACGCACCATATCGGTGGCAGTCTTCTTCCCTGGTCACCACAATGGTGACAGCAGTAAATGCTAGAAGTGCCTCCATCAGACTTGACGGAGGAGTGTCAATGGGAGAAGGAGTCTAGTGTATCTGGGTAAGAACCAAATGCCCGGTAAGCTCAGATGGCTTGTGTTCCGTTGGATGTGTGTTCGGACCCCAAACAAGGCACACCTTTTTCTCTCAGTTTTACAACAATTACTTTGTTTAATGATCATTCATGCTTCAGTTGAATTCCTTATATGAATTGCTGACTTTGCGCAATCACTGCTTTATTATATAATTTCATTTACTTTTAACCTTTCTGGTATTAAATATTTTTATGTTCGCCATGTTAAACTTCTGGAATTCAGAGTTTCAGCACACCAGCGCCAAGAGCATGCAAGAAACGTCACTTGTCTACCAATGACTAGCAATGGAAAGATGCCACATCTAACAGAAGAGGCACCACAAATGTATGAGAGGATGTGGTATACAGTATTCAAGAAATATTAAATTCTTGGTGGGTAAATTTACAGGTAGTTTTTTAGACTATCTGCGCATGCGCGCAGGTAGTCTTAAGAGCGCAAAATCCAAAGAACTACTTCTTTTCATGTCGTTTTAACCCATTTTTTTGTCTAAATGTTTAGCAGAATGACGATGTAATCATAAAAATATATTAGTTGTATTGCGGTCCGAGTATGAGTTCTTGCTTGTTCGGCTATTTCCACGCTGTATTTATGTATTCCGGCGTTTTATTTTTAGCAGAATATAACTATTTATATATCGTTATATTTATTAGATTAGTGTGGATCAAAATAATGGAAGATCTGGTAGGAAGGTAACATACTGATATTCACTCTGAGTTGAGCCCAAGATGTTCTAGAAATTATTACCGACCGCAAGTGTACCATCGCCTGCAGGGTTTGTTATTATAACCTGGTGTGACCATGAAGCACGCTTATTTGTAATGGTGTATTTCTGATATTACTTTTACTGAGATAAGAAACAAAAATGATTGACTGAAAGTCAAAATAGTTGTATCCCAGGTTTTGCGTTGCTAATGCTTCGAATACTATGATTTGCCCGCTATACAATAACAAAATACTATTCATTCTATGATTATAAGGCGTATACTTTTCTAATAAAATGTTTTCATTTTTTTTCGTAAAAGCTTCGTTCCGATATATTCTTGGCATAGTTTTGGACATTAGGCTTTCAATTTATTCTTACCGGCGCACATGCCCTAATACGACAGTGAATTATGCTTACGTTTGATGAAGCAAAGTAGTTCGGATTTAACCTGTAAAACATCCAAAGAGTGCGAAGCATTCATAACAGCACTAAATATTATTTCTACACAGATACTTACATAAAACATAAATAACATTTATTTATCAATAAAACTTGAAAAAGCACAATCATATTCCCATTCTTAGAACAGACAATTTCCGATAATCTAAAAATAGTTCATACATACATTGACTGACCACATGTTTGTCCTCACCGCGGGAAAACGACCATCTGATAAGCTCCGCATTTTGATAGGAATAATTGCTAAAGTTGCTCGTAAAAATAAAATATTTTGCCTTAAACAATTTAAACGTGTATGTTCATAAAACTTGCCTAACGTATGATATCTATTCAAAGAACCGAAAAACCTGTAGAAGCGATTGAGAGGGGCATAGATTGTAACTTGAAATAGATGGGGATACGTCGACTGAAGTGATAAGCTGTGCATTTTGAATGGAATTTTTGCTGAAGTTGTTTGTAAAAAAATGATTTTCCTTAAATAAAACGTGTATCTTCATAAAAGGAAATGCCACATATGATGTATTGTATTTTCCTATCGTATGATATCTAATCAAAGCAACGAAAAACATTAAGAAACGATTGAAATGGGCATGCATTGCAACATTAAATACATGGGGATGGGGGATTAGGACAATTGGAGTGACATATACATAAACAAAATGACACAAGACGCCATAAAATAGATATAGATATGTTTGTTTCCTCGCCCAGTGTGGGCACAAGCGCTCTTGGCCCACGGCACATTTTTCACTTTTATCTATTTTCCCTTTCCCCCATTCCCATAGTTCAAATAAAATTTGCAACTCTCACATATTTGCCCGCAGATAGTCTTTCAGCGCCTCGCGCTTTGATTATTATACCCTGTCAAATAATTTTAGTTAGCTTTGAAGTGTTCATGGAGACCTTTCATGCAATTGCGTTTGGGGCCCCTAGGCAAGAGGTCAACAAGGTCTCTGTAACTGAAAATTGATAATTGTTTGGTACTGAATAACTTTAGTCAGGGTTGACATATTGTGACCAAACTTTGTATGCAGAAAGAGTATATGGACGACCTCCATGGCATTGTGTTTGGGCCAAGCTCAAGGTCACTGTTACTTAAAAAAGAACCCCCAGCTAAAACTGAATCTCAAAACGAATGCTGAAGTTCTTCTGTTAATCATTGAAAATCTGGTTTTGTTGCATTGCAATGTGTATTATTTACCTTTTTGCCTTTAACAGGCACGTCAGCGAGCTGTCATACGACAGCTCATGTTCTGTTTGTTGTTAGGATGTTTGTTTTAATTGAAGCATTAAACTTTGTTTTCTCAGTGAGGTATTAAAACGTGTTTCAGGTTAGTCAAGACAGAATTTCACAGTTTCCGCTATAAGCAACTATGTGAGCCACTCCATTGAGGTGTCTTACCAAACCAGCCAGAGCGCCATTTACTCCTAGACCCATATTGTCCAACACTGCCAACAAAAGCGTGTAATTAAATATAAGAGTTTTGCATAGGTCTTTATTTAGTTTAAACAGTATATATTTTACAATAATTGTGAAGAAAGTTATGATAACTTATTTCAAGTCACTCTCCTTGGAACGATGTTGCGCGAGAGTGTGGTCTTGTGTTTTGGGGTAACCTGAGTGCCTGGAGAAAACCCACTTGTCCGACGTGGTAACCACAAGACAAACTCAAATGCGCTTAGACCGGGAATCAAACCCGTGTCGCCTTTGTGTGAAGAAAGTGCGCTAACCAATGCGCCAACCGGTCAACCAGATTTTTATTTACTCATAGTGAAATATCTTGAATCGAATCGGTTGTGTCAATCATGTTCAGTGTTGATACATATTCAAGTTAAACCAAATGGATTCTCAATAATATTTTTTTACATCTGAGCTAAAATGAAAAACACTGAAAATGGGGCATACAAAAAATGAATAATAAATGTTTAAATATTTATGGGACACTAAACCTGATAAAGTTTCAAGAAATCAGATTATACCAAGTTATGAAAATGGAGGTTTAAAAATGCAAGACATATTAAAATTCGAATGTGCAATAAAATAAAGTTGGGTTGAACGAATGCTGTTTCAAAAAGATTCAAAATGGGTAAAAATATATGAAAATATGATGGTTAGATTTGGAAAAGATTATATTTTCAAATGTAATCTAGACCCAAATAAAATTGATATGCCTCCGTATGCAGATAGAGTTGGGATCTCTAATCATAGAAGTACTTGGGGTTTACCTTTTCGTTTTTTATTATTATTTGTTTTATTCATAAGTTTCCTCAAGTTAATGCATACTTTGATCAGATTAACCTTTTGCGTTTTATCTATATTAAGGATTGTTGGGATAAGAGTGAGGTTTGTGCACATAAACTGGCTTAAACCCCCAGTAAAATTACATTTTACTGACCGTTCCAAGGCGGTACCTTACAATTCTTGATAAACATACCAATTATATATATATATATATATATATATATATATATATATATATATATATATATATATATATATATATATATATATATATATATATATGATCTATTTTCTTGTCAAACAGTTAAAACATTACACTTTTTTAACATTAAAAATATAAAAGGATTGTTTTATTACAGTTTTATAATTCATTCAAATTTATTTCACAGGAAAACATATGAGCCTCAACCAAAGTCATGACTTCTGTGTATACAAACTAAGGACTTCATAATTATGATCGACAAATAAAGAGATTGTTGGCATTCGGATGATATTACTGTGAACGTATGTTAAATTACGCGTTATTTAACGTTTAAGTGAAAAAGGCGGTTACAGAAAGCATGTCTTATTCAGAAAAAAATCAGCAAAAGAAAGAATTAATTATTTTCATGTAACAAACTATGTTATAACTGCATGATTTACACAGGTATCAATTATAGAAGTTAAACATTTGATAAAACATGGATTGTTTTTAATGAATATGAGTATCAATAAGAATCCGATTTTTAGTGTTATTCTATTGGAAATTGAATGGCAGAACAAACTATACTACTGAATAAATTTCTTTTATGTACTTCAATGTTTCTTTTCTTCTATAAAATCAATGATTATGGTTACATGTTTTATTTCCTAAATGTTTTTAATGAAATAAATGATTAAAACTGCATTTTCCAGTGATCATGTCTTTAAGATTTCTTAGATCTAGGTAAACATTTATTTAGCGCTCATACTAAAGATGTTATCTGATCAAAATGTTCTTGCTGCAAGATTGATCAGCTCAAAATGATTAATGGGCCCCTGCTGACAGAAATTGGCCTTCTCAATTGCATGCATAAGAAACACAAAGCTGTTAAGTGGGGCTTCGAAAACTGACCAAAATCCAGAAATCTGGCATAAACTGTAGGATGTGTTTCACAACAGACCTTGCCCCTTCATTGAAGGTCAAGGTCACAGCAACCTTTTGAACTACATGCAATTTGCTATATAAGCATGATTAATAGTTTGTTACATGACAGTACCAATATTTTCCAATTTTCCTCATGTCTCAAAAATATCGACATTTTTAACAAGATTACCTTCAGTGAATCTCCTTCCATTTGATTTCTTTAAATGTTCTATCTGATAATCAGAACATAATTATAGACACTTGAGTGTGTGGGGGTATAATTCACATCCAGTGATAGCTCTTGTAGGAAAAGGCAAGTGATTGTCATAGCTTTGGTGTTTTTAATGACAGCTGTTAAGGTACATATGTTGCTAGAGACAATATGTGCAATGCCTTGTGGCCTAGAAAATCACAGACAGAATGATAAGTAATTAGCCCCCCCCCCTTCGAAGAACAGGGCTTTATTGCTTTGCACATGTCAGTCGGTAGGTCCATCGGAAGACCAAAGCTTGTCCGAGTGATAACTTGACAAAACTGGACCTCTGGTCCTCAAACTTGAGGTTGGGCCTGACCAGTAAATAATCCCTATTGATTTTAGGGCTCATCGGGTCAAAGGTCAAGGTCACAATGATTTTTTACGAGAAAAGGTTGTCAAAGCTTGTCGAGTGATAACTCAACAATGCTTGGACATCTGGTCATTAAAATTGACATGGAGGCTTGTCCTGACCAGTAGATGACCCCTTTTGTTTTTAGGGGTCATCAGGTCAAAGTCACAGTGACCTTGAGTGCTAAAAGGTTATCTGAGTGATAACTTGGCAATGCATGGCCCTTTAACTTGACTTTGAGGTTGGGCCTGTCCAATAGATGAACCCTATTGATTTTGGGGATCAAAGGTCAAGGTCACAGTGACCTTGAATGCAAACTCAACAATTCCTTGACCTATGGTTATCGAACTTGACATGAAGGTTGGGCCTGACCAGTAGATGACCCCTATTGATTTTAGGGTTCATGGCATCAAAGATCAAGGTCAAAGTGACCTTTAAAACAAAAAATATTGTATGTGTGCTAAATGGACAATGCCTGCACCCATGGTCCTCAAACTTGACATTTAGGTATGTGTTGACCTGAAGGTGACCCCTATGGATTTTGTGGTCAAAGGTCAAGGTCACAACTCATAAAGGTCAGTAAAATTTATGGCATATTTACTTATTCCCTGCTGCTAAGAGGATACATGTTTATCTGCAAATACAGAGGGGGGAGGGGTAATATTTGACAAACATCTCTTGTTAATAATTCATTTATGAGCATTTTTCAAAAAAATGTCATTTCAGATGTCATCTCAAAAATGTTCAGCACCCCAGTTGCCATGGAAAAAGAAAAGATACGTGCAGCCCTGTGCAGGCTTAGGGCCATGTCAAATAAGACCATGCTTTTGAGAGACATGATGCTTTGTGTAAATTTGTTCAAACTATATTTAAAAGGGACTGCTGTAATAATTGCATGTTAACATATCATTTTTATCATTTCACAATCTGCCATATTTTTTTTAAAGTAAATATACTTACTTCTACTTTATTTTTTATACATCACTGTATCTCTGTTCAACTTTAAAAAAAATAATATTTATTTGAATGAGTTTTTGGTTAAATGATATTTTTATTGTATGCTATATAATATGTAAATATTGGTATTAAGTGCTAGTATAAAATATCACAAATGACTTCATATAATATGTACATTTTTTCTGTATTAACTGCTTAAAAATTATAGTAATTATTTCAAGAAGGCATTACTTTTTGTGTGTGTTTTTTGCACAGCCAATATATTTTTTCAGTCAAAATTTAAAGACTCGCTTTAAGCCAACAAAACCAACTTATTCATAAAAATCCGCTTATTTAAGAAAAGTATGGGGTTTTAATTTCTAAAAACTACTTTTGCTCTCTTTTTGCTCACTTTCACATGTAGTGGGTAAAAGTGAGTTTTTAAACTCGCTTTAAAGGAAAGGGTAAAAGTGGGTTTTAAAACTCGCTTCTAAAAAATAAAGTGGGTTTTTATGACTTGTATTAAAACTCATGTTTTGCTCACTTTTAGCCCACAAAAAATTAAGTTATTGGTAAGTGTGTTTTAGTGGGTAAAAAACTCGCTTAGTTGATAAAAGTGGGGGTTTTAGGAAAGAAACTCGCCTTTTGCTCACTTTTAGCCCACAAAAAAACTTAAGTTTAGTGGGCAAAAAAAACCCGCTTTTTTAGTTAAATTAAGTTAAACCTTGATTAAAACCAGGAAGATAAGTGGCATGATTCGGGTTGGAATACGGACATAAAAAAATACAAATACAATTGAAATCACAATAACGACAGCTGCGCACCCCAAAACAATCCCTGAATATAACAAGATGTTATTGTTTATGATAATATTATTGTTTTTAATATATTTTCCATCTGAGGTATCTGAAGACGATGTGTTGTGGTCGCCATCATGCTCTTGAATTGTATCCGCAGTGCAATGTTGCTGTTGATTATCAATCTCCATCGTACCATGTATAACTAAACGTGCGTTAGCGACATGACATTCCTCGGCTGAAAACCATGCAGAGTATTGTTTACAATACGTGCCGTTTTTGTATTTGTTTACAAATTGCTTGTTTGCCAATTTAAAAAAAAAAGCTACAGACGGTGAGTACAATCTAACTTTTAGTCATTTTCTTGTGTGTATACCTTTATTTATTTATTTATTTTTTATTACATTCTATGATCTTAAATTTAAATGATAGAATACACACCATTATTTACATTGCATGATTTTAATGACGTTTTTACATTATAAATACGTTGTTGTTGTTTTCTAAAAATTGCAATAATCATATTGCAAATACGTATCGAACGGACATTCTATTTGGTTGTTTTTCAATTGTTTACAATCTTTGACGCTTAATCTTGGTCTAATGGTATTATGAATGTAAAGGCATGCACAATACGAGTTATGTATGTATTTTGTTTTGATACGAGTACCACATTTTAAACAAGAGGCCCATAAGGGCATTTGCTCTACTGGCATGGCTCTTGTGGTCATTTTCAATCCAGAGCATGTATGTATGGGTAATAGGCAACCAACACATAGTTAACGTTTTGTGTTTGGGTAAGCTGAAAACGTTGCACGTTCAACATCTGAGGACAGAGTGTTGTAAGCAGATTAGTTGCATGAACTGTTTTAATATGTGCCAAGTAAAGAACATCTGAGGGAAAAAAATGCTTTCAAAAATGTTCTCATGGTCAAAATTTCATTTCTGTAGCTTTCAAAATAAAAACGTTGGTCAAAAGGTCAAAGCCACTTCATCCGAGGACAAAATTAATGCTCGTTTGCAAAACTGTACACATGGTCCAAATTCCATTGCTGTAGCTTTAAAAATAAAAAAAAAGTAGATCAAAAGGGGTGGGGCCAGCTTTGGCCCCAGGGGCATAATTTCAACTGCTTTTCTAGACGGTCATCATTTGATGCCCTACAACAAATATCAAAGGTATGAACCTTGTGGTTTGAAACAAGCAGATTTTCAAAATATCTCTTAAATAAGTCTTTAGGAAACTTGTGACCTCCGGGGCAGTGCCAGATTGACCCCAGGGGCATAATTTGAAATACCATGGTAGCGGACCACTAAATTATGCCTTATTCAAAATAGCAAGGGTCTGCATAGCTGTTTCAGACAAAACGATTTTCAAACATTCCCAATTTAAGCATAATTTGAACAAACATTCGCACCCAATTGTATTTGGATGGATGCGCGAACGTCAGGCACTTTGGCCAATAAAGCTAAAAATGGATGGCCTTTAGCCTTTCAACAAGAACAAGGAAGAATAATACAAAAAACCAACTGCACAAACAAAAAGCAGGTTGTCTACCTAGACTTGACTTTACATGTAAACTTGGCTAAAATAGATTTCGCTCATGTAGACTTGGCTAAAAATAGACTTAGCTAAAATGTAAAAATGCATGCTATCAAGGCCAATAATCTAGTCATGCATGGGCGAATCTGGCTGGTTTTCGAAAGGATCCGAGCTCTGATGGATATCTAAATACTGTACAAGTTTCATCGAGATACAATCAAAACTGAAGACTGTATCGTGTTCACAAGCAATTGTTTACGG
This sequence comes from Mya arenaria, assembly GCF_026914265.1. Taxonomy (NCBI): domain Eukaryota; kingdom Metazoa; phylum Mollusca; class Bivalvia; order Myida; family Myidae; genus Mya; species Mya arenaria. The sequence continues at coordinate 57,786,022 of NC_069125.1, read as the reverse complement.
ACGCACTGACAAACGGACGAACTTACGACGTTCACATTACCATCGCATAAGCTCTTCTGGCCTTTGGTCAGTAGAGCTAAAAATGAATAGTTATCTTAAATCTACAAGTACAATAAAAATTACCTGCGCAAACCTAGTAGTCAAATACCCTGTTTGGAGGTACAATGCACCAAAATATTCCTGATAAAATGGTTTGTACCCCCTTAAACTGATCAACAATTGAAAATACTTTAATTCAGTTACCTGGAAAAGGGTAGGCCGCTGAAAAATTGCAACCAATGTAAATATGCCAGCGACCTTCACTCTTCTCTCCCCAGAAGTGGTTGGACCTGAATGTATTTCGGACACGCCTCTTTTTATCAGTATTTCCGGAAGGTTTCATTTCTGCTAAAGCTGATTCAGTCCCACTAGGCGATTTAGCCCACAGTTTCATGTAATGCTGTTCTGAATATACGAACTCAATTTCAACCAAAACTTCTTCCATCTTCTCTATACACGCCGCTGTATCACAGAATGTATTGTCGTACAATACTCGAACGTACCAATCCTGGTCTTTTTCGTGACTGCAATAGTAATAAACTCTGATCATATGAAAAAAAAAACCCAGAAAGAACGTCTCAGAGTTAAGGTTGATTCGCATTATACACCTAACTGAAATTATACTACGGTCACATATCAACTGAACTGAACCCTCTTACGATGTTTTCTACAAAGGCGGATTTCTACATCGCAGGGGCTTGCGGCATCTATGTGAAGCGGTCACAAATTATGCGGGGAAAGCAAGACCTTACACAAGGCGCCCATGTATTAACCGCAGGGGTATAACAGGAAAATCGCTCCTGCCATTTTTACTGGTTTTTATTAATGAATACCTTAGCAATCGTAACGTCCTAAACTCGTTTAGCAACCGTAGGAATGTTGAGGGTGCTCAAGAAGTACCCGGATTTTCTTGTCTACAAAATGTCACGCTTACATCTAGTGAAAATTTCCATGATACATCTAAAACATTTTGCCAGGAAAAAAACCCTAATGGCACCCGTAATTCGCACTGGTGAAGTATCCGATATCGATGGAAATATTGGAGAAATACGCTGCATTTTGTTTGGCTGAATGGCATTAATTGTAAATTATAATCCACATCACGAGATGTAAGATTTGTCCATACCCATAAAGCTTAAAACCCGTTTTGATAACGGTCTTTTAAGAAGTACTCGGGATTCAATTTTAATATTATTTGTCACCAAAGATATGGATATAACTATTTTTCAGTATTTTAAGCAAATGTGATATAACTTTACTTAGTTTATACATTATGATTGAATTTGAAAAATGTTCTATCGGAAATGTTTATATACTGTACATGTTTATATTATATGTAACTCATGGGCTGTAAGCTTATAGTTAATAAAATCTTCTTCTTCTTCTTCTTCTTCTTTTTCTTCTTCTTCTTCTTCTTCTTCTTCTTCTTCTTCTTCTTCTTCTTCTTCTTCTTCTTCTTCTTCTTCTTCTTCTTCTTCTTATTTTTCTTCTAAATGAAAGAGTATTTGTTACACAACCTCTTTTAAAGCATAATCATTACGCTAATGTCATTTAATTCACACAAGGAAAAAGGTAAGGGCATGGTTTAGCCGGTGTTGACACTTAACACATATTCTAACGACGTTGTAGCTGTAACGAATGTACTTTTTCCTATATTGAAATAATATATAATATCGCGTCGTTTCATCAAAAATAGTTTTTACCTAAGATATGCATTTAATCATTCCAAGAAAAAACCCTACTGATATTCTTTGTGTTTTTATAAAACACCACCCAGTTTGATTATATGGTATGAAATAACGATAGTGCAGATTTTAACTATATGCAATTAATAGTTATGCAAAGTCAAAATAATACAATCGATAAAAGCATTTTTTGATCAAATTTGAAATTAAAAGAGTATATATTTTTGCCGAAAGTACTTGCGTTTCATGTACAACAAGTACGTGCGTGTTGATATTTTATTTATCGCAACAACACCAACAGCAGTTTATGCACAAGCCGATGGTTAATGATACAATATTATATTAATCAATTATTACCTCTAGTTTTGACACGCATTTAATGCGACGTTACAAAGTCAACGATAAAACAATACGCGAAAAGACGTCGACGTCGGCTATTTATTTGAAAGTTGATTGGACTTGTAATTTAATCTTATCTTAATAAATAATGGTCCGGTTCATTAAACAAACAAATGCCCATAATGTGAAGGGAATGCACTTTTATCATGGTAAATATCGTGAAAATCTATGATAGGGCATTTTTTCAAGCTAACCGCACCAAGCCCTTTTGCCGGTATCATAGCTCTGGCCTCACGGTCCTTTGGATATATGCACCAGTTAATCTCTTTGATGATTTTCTCATGATAGCGTACCTTTAATAGAATCTCCAAATACTTAAATTATTGACACTAATAATTTACTTACTAATCGTCTTTTGAAAACGTAAGTGTTCTTCTACACAGTGGTTTTAATTGTTTCCAGTGTCTTCCCAGTGCAATCATCGTGGTACAGTCAGGCAGGCCGAATCCCACATTAGGATGATCTTGTAAAAATACTATTCACATTGCATTATACAGTACATATAAATACCATATTAATCGAAATTTCTAACAATTTAAATATAATCTTACATTTTTTTGAAGACCCACAGAGTTTCGTTAACTTATTTCAATTAATTTATATAGTTAAACATAACACATAGGGAGTAAATCAAAGTAGCGGTTGCAATTGAAATGATATAACTACATTAACGGTTATCTTTGACAATGCAGAAAAGATTTACAATATTTTCCAGCTGTGTTAGGCATAAATTCCGGTGTTGCTTCTATCCCTAGATGGCTGCTTGATTCAATTAATATATGCGTCACGTCTCTGGCTGATAAACCAGGGCTAAAAGAAAAAGACAAACAGTTTTGAACCTTGACCATAAACGAATAACTTAGGAAAACGTACTTTACACATCTATAAGTGTCGTAATCGAATAAAGCGTTTGGAATCAGCTATGATGGTTAAATAAACGGCACCAATGTAAAAGTTAACATCTAATCTATCTATATTGATTTCAATGGCGCTCATTTATACATGATGGTACAGTAAGCGAGAATGTTGTTTTGTGATATGGGAGAAATCAGGGTATCAAGAGAAAACGTAAGTGATCGGTGTGGTGTGTGATCACCGTCCAAGCTCGACCACCGATTAAACAAATATACCTCCAGGCCGAAAATCGAGCCCGGGTGCTCTTGAAAGAAGCGGATGCACCACCCTCTACGCAGAGAGGACAATAAGAATATCTTACTTTGCCTCCAACAGAAGAGCAATCATTCCAGAAACAATTGCAGTTGCAACAGATTCATCACCGAAGCTTGTGGCACACCTTTTCTCGTCTTGTCCAACTGTTATCTGAAGGCGAAAAGTAAGTAACATTGTAAATAAATGTTACTTAGATTATTAAAATTAAGTTAATTCCTTTCATATACGTGTTACTGGTTTTGATCATCTATAGATTAATCGGAGAACGTTTTCGAAAGTTAGTAATAGTAATTAGTGTTGTTCTTCAATATATCAACCTGAGAATGTTTTCGAAATGTAAATAGATATGTTTCTTGCATGAAAAACAGCCTACGGATCCTTTACCGACCTCTGACATAGTCACGACATCATTTGGCCTTAATTTACCAACATACCATTCTTTCATCCTTTCTTTTTCTACCGTTGCAAAACACGGACACGAGTGCCGCAGCATTGACTTTGCTAACATCAGCGATGGAACCATTGACACCTAAACAGGCAACGGCAATGCTCCCATTATGATTGGCCAAACCAGATCCAGGTTGTCCGGCAGGAAAAACGTATACCGTACCAAGACCGTGCCGACCCTGAAATGTGATATTTAACTCACGAGTGTTTACCATTCAGGTAAAAAGCTGTTTTCAGAACCATATCAAAAAGGCGCCCTGAGTTATGTTAACCTTGACAGGTATGTTGTATTTGCTTTCAACTTTCTCACATTATTTATAGCATTCTATTACGGATGACCAGTTAGGTCGAGAACAAAACATCTGAATCTTAAAGCCATATAATATTGTTCAGCGACAAATCTGAAGATGATATCCTTCGGCACAAATATGACAAACTGTTAAAGGTTTAGAATATAAAAAACAGGACATTCCGAATCGTTATCAATACTTCTCTAATTCCTTCAGTCAAAACCTCCTCTTCATAAAAGTCTGATTTCCTGAACGCTCTTGGTGTAGCCCAACTATTTGAGAAGATCTGAATAGCGTCGCGTCTATAAGCTAACGCCTTTGAACTAATAGCAGAGTCTATCCCTTGAGTCATCGAAGTTCTTTCTCCGATCTTTGAAATTTGCAAATCTGAAAAGGGTTCGTTTGATCAAAGTGTGTGTTATAGATTTTTTCTGGTAGTAGTTACAATAACTTCGTCTGTTCAAACGGTTTTAAAGACATTATAAATGTTTAAAATAAATCAATTACCTGCCACTTTTGCCTCGTGTGCAACACCTATTCCACAAGAAACACATTTATCACCCGTCTTTGGGCGAGCGATGAGTCCGGCACACGCAATCGCATGACTTTCAAAGAAATGAGGAAACAACACTGGTCAGATAACTATTAAATTATACATTAAACATTCATTTATACTTCATCTTAAAGCCTCCAATAATTAACCATTTGTTTTCATAATATATTAAGTGGCTCGTTCGCAGAGTTAACGTTGGTAAATAATAATTTTAAAATTTGTTATAATTATTTAATGAACAAACACCAAAAACTAACTGACAGATAATCATTTGAAGAAAACTGTGTAAATCAAAGCCTGAATCAACTGAATTTTCAATATCATAACTAACGCTTTTGCATTTATTATGTTATTGAATTCTTAGCGATTAGATTGATTTGTTGACCATTGCGAGATGAGTAGTTATAGTACGCTTGGTAGCTGAATTAATTTTTTAGAACTAATTGGGCGAAGCACCTTATCAGGAATTAAGTTAATGTAATAGACAAAGTGTGAGCGATTCGTCCGTTGCTGTACCGACAGAACAATTAAGGATATCAATAGTTAAATGAAAGGTGTGTGTTTTTAAAAGGTATTTTTAATGCCATCGATACTACTGCTTTTACACATTAATACGACAACATTCAGTGCTTACCCTGTTCTTGATGAACTTTCTCTTATATCCGGTAAAATGGTAGGTCTTGTTTGTTGGATGTTATCCACAAAGTTGTAGGACAAATCAAAATTCTGAAAAACATGTTAACCTGGTTAATGAAATAGAAATATGTTTGGTATATGTACTTGCATATGTGTTTTGATAAACCAAGTACACTAATGCACAACAAGACGTCAAGTTAAAGCGGCCGACATAGGCTAGACGGGAACGATATATCGACGATACAAAATGCATCAAATGATCTTTCAAATATGTTGTTTATCACCAATGGACTGATACGCATCAATATATATATATACACTCTTCACGTTCAGTTCGCTCAATTCAAACAGAACTAGTAGCAACTATATCACAAGAATTTGCAAACACTTTTGTAATACTAACTATGTTTCCTCGTATAAACGTGTTGTTCGCATTAATGCCAACGTCTGTAACTCCCACAACAATTCCACGTCCACTAACATTATGTTTAATCCACGAGTCGTCAATTCCAAGCGCTCGGTCAAAATAGGGTGAGCAAAGGAGCATGGTATTCTAAAGCAAAGACAGGGACAAATATGCAATTAATGAACATACAAGTATGTTGCACTATTTGAAAGGTACCACTTACACAAGAATCGTATCATGAACAAAACCGTTTAAAAATATCAAGAAGAAAACGACGACAACTTATTGACTGACTGTTTCCATTATCATTGTTCGTTTTTGCCTTCGATATATAAAGTATTTAACATCCATGCACACAGGTACTCGTTTACCACAATAGGATATTTTTTTGCAAATATTTTCCCTAATTTAGCCGTTCAATGACTACAAGTGAGTATCTTATATCTCAAACCACCGTTCATTTGGTACATAGGGGGACCATACCAACATTTAATGTTCGGTAAATAGCCGCTATTGTGAAACTCATTTAGAACAACCGGAAAACTTAATGAAATATAACCAACTCGAATTTTAAAATCAGCTATCGGTGTATGAGATACTTACGGATGTATTCCATTGTTCAGCCTGGTGCTTGAGGTTGCCATTTGCAGCAGATCGTGGCTTGAGAAGCGATTCTGGATACAATATGTAGCTTTGAGCAAGCTTTTCTATCTAAGTGGTTAGAGAATGGAATAAAACAAGTTAGTTGAGATCTATTTAGAATGTTAAAAGCTGGTTTGTTTATTGTCGCGCAATAACACAACTGCACTTGTAGTAACATGACAAGATTTACGATTTCGTAAAATTGGTTATATTCAGCTAACGTCAAATTAGTCCATTTTTATTCAAGTAAAGGAAAATAATCATTTGTATATACACTCTAAAGGAACTGGCAAAACAATACGTATACAAATGTAAATGAAAATGTACATTACTAGTTTTAGCTTTCTATTACTATTGACTAATTTGGAACTTCAGGGGAAAGGGGTCAGTGAAGAATAATATGTTGGATAACGTTATTAGACAATAGAACATTGAAAGGTTTTAATGCTTTATTTCTGTCAGTTCAAATGATTCAACATAAGATATAATAATTCAGTCAATACGCAAAATGTATTGATCAAAAACAAAAAGATGTGCGCTTTCATTTCTATTACCCAGTAGAATATCGTCATTGAATAATTTACTATACAAATAATTTCATTCACTACAGCTACACCAGATCTTCAGATCTCATGGTAATGTAAAGTGATATCTTATTTGAATTATATCTTGGCTACACTATCAGTTTTATGTTACACTTACTTAATTATTCGCGTTTTATAAACTGTCACCAAAAGTAAAGAAATGTGCATACATGTCTGTTTGAACGTTGGAGTTTTTCTAGGTCAGACGACAACAGTCGATTATTGGGTATCTCTGAATCCTTTACGAAGATGAAAAGATTGTCATTTATCTGAAAATAAAGTAGCAAAATTCGTTTAAATAACGTTAATAAATGAGTAGGGAGTGTTGCATCTAAATATAAGTGTGTGTCATTAACGCATATTTGGCATTCAAAAATGAAATGTGAGAAAGAGAAATGTGCGCATTTGTGACAAAGCAAATATAAGGGTATCTATTAAAATTAATCATAAAATACATTTTCTGTTATAACATGTATTATCGACATGCCATTGTTATTTATGACATGATACCATTCATTGAAATATTTACAAAGTGTTTTTATCTAAGTGATATACAAGCTATCTTTGTAAGCAGCACCTCATCCAAAAAAATGCTTTTTCTCAAGGACTGCTAATGATCACCTGTGGTTATTTTTAGTTTCAAACTATATAGCTACGTAATACTCACAGTTACAGTGAAGGTTATAAACAATTTTTAGACAAACATTGCTTCACAACATCTTTCATTAGTCACTTTTTGTTATGGCCTTTAGCATTTTTAAGTTGTAATAATATTTTAGGTGATTTTGTTAAATTCTTGTTTTGATCATTTTTTTAGAATGGACTAAATATATATATAAACACACACATTGAAGCCATCGGCGAGCGTACGGAAACATATCGTAAAATCACGATTTTTAAATGAATACTAAGCGAATGTAAGAAAATAATTAGAATTTGTGATATGGTAATTGTCCTTAAAATATGTCGGAACAATATAATTAATTATAAACAAATCGGTCGTTGATAAGATAGTCCCTATATCTGTTCCCCCAAACCTTATTTTTTCTTTTAGTTTGAAGGCCTTAATTAGAGCACGTTAGCTCGTTAGTAGTACCTTGAAGAGATCCGTTACAAATATTGGGTCGTTTATAATGCAAAACGAACTAAATGTATTAGACTTTATTAGAAATGATTATGTCACGTGATATAATATGTAAATTAAACTTATCATGTAACAAGAAACAATATGTTTATATTACTTAATAAATATGTTTTATTCCTGAATCCTGTATAGCGTAAAGCTTACCTTACTATCAAAGAAGAACAAATCCTTTTCCAACGAATGTTTCAAACTATTTAAATGCATTTCTTTCGATCGAATAACAATTCTGATCTTCTCATATTCAGTTTCTTGCTTTGTTACGACAACAAAAGACAAAATTATAAGATATAGAATTTTATTCGTCCTCGCCATTATCGCTTGTCCACAATGTGCGGTGCAATGCCTCACCGTTATTTGTTTTAACTAGTAATACAAACTATAACTTAACTAATAATCAAAGAAGTGTACACTGTTAGTCTACTAAATCCTTTACTAAATTGCGTAAGAACGGAGCACTAAAAAATGCTGACACTGTTTAAAACATTTATGTCATTTTTTTTCTTTTGCGCATACCAAAAACAGTTATTGACAATTATGTTGAAGTGTTAACCTCGACGGCGATCAAACACAGCTTCAAATTTAGCTCAGCAACGCGCATATACACTCCTGGGAGGACAAGTTCATAATAAATATGGGTAAAACGGGTAAATTCCACTTTGCGAAAACTTGTAGAGAGACAGCTCTATTTTTACTAATACTCTTTATGCAAACAACTCTCAGTTAGTAAATAATATCAAACATTCCTTTAATTATTCTTGTCAGTAATACAATACTTGTACGAAATAAATAAGTCTGTAATGTAAAACTAACCTTCGAAAAACTACGCCAGACATTTAACTTTGTTTACGCGAATGGTTACGCTACACTGGGTAGTTTATGAACTGTATTTACTAAGCATGAATATTAAGATTTAAATGCTATTAATGAACGATTTAAAATTGATGATAAGACTGTGTCTGTCTTTGCATTTACCATGTTAAAATCACATCACTGATTATTTTTTTAAAGCACAAAAAACTTGTAATCAGTTACACAAATACCATGTTTAAACGCTGCGGCTTTCAAAAGTGTCGGATGATCCACATTGGCTCGAATTACGAGTAAAATATCTTTAGTCAAGTTCTGTTTTGTCGATAGTTTATTATTAACATAATTATGACAGCGAACCCCATTGCTCTTTATTGTTATTGTCCTTGCTATACATGGGCGTATCGTCTCTAGAAACATGTGTACCGAGTTTTATTTGAATATCTTGAACGGATACTAAGCTACGGCCAATGAAACCATTTTTGCTTGACGCAGACGCCGATGACATCAAGGCTATCACAAAATCTCGACTGTTCTTGTACGGATGAGATAATAATGAAAACATACATTGTTAGACAATAAACATGCTTTTACCGATAGTTTGACCTTGTAACAATCCTTGGTTCGAATGTAGTGACTTGCCTAAGATTTTATTGGGACATTGTTTAACTTCATTCCGACTGGATCAGAAACGGGGCATTTAGAGGGTAAAGTGTGAAAAATGGACTGACATTCGACGAAATATACTATTTATTCTTAAATAAAAATCAAAACTGTGAACAATTAACTATAGCAGAAGTCTGCAATGTTGTAAGACACATATATAGCCAATGATATCGTCACCATTTCAAATGTTTCTCATTCGAGAAATTACTACATATATATAGGAGACCATTTGTATATTTTTAATACTTACTCTATTAGAAATTTAATAGCATTTGGTTTCACAAATGGAGACATATAATACACAAATAACCTCAGTTTTAAAGAGAACGCATAACACAAAGATATACAAAATTTTGTCTACATATACGCATATAATCTGAAACTGGCATTGTGGAGACCACTAAATATTTGTCATGAAAACTTAAACTAGTCTTTAGGGGACCTTATTTATTATGCATAACGACACTTACATTGTGCGTTGGAAGTTAGAAATTGATCAATGTTTTAAAGGGACTATGTATATATACACCAGATTGGCACCAAAAAGAATTTGTTTCTATAACGAATCTCAGGACAATGTTTTAATAAAATGTTTTACTCTTTGATATCATAACTGTAAAAAGAATATCAAAATGTAATAAAAACAAGTCGAGCCGGTGTCGCCAAAATTGCAGTCTAGTGTTGTATCCACTGTGCTATGGAGGCTTACCTTTAACCGTTGGAATATTTAAGCTATATACCTAACTTGGTAATATCAAGTGATAACATCAACTAGCTAGCAAATCACGCATGGGAATGAATTCTACTAGGTAGACATACCTAGTAATCTTTTTTAATGGAAAAAATACGAAAACAATGCGAAAAATAAATTATTTGTAAACATGTGGTACTTCAGTTAGTTAGTTTCAATGCATTGTACACATCGATACCAAGTTTAGGTCAGTTTTCGACAATTTCCTCTTTTTTTCGCTATTTCATCGTACGGTTAATAGCGCCTTTAACACCATTAAAATAAATATAATTAATAACAAAATTGCTCGAAAACACGAGTTGTTAAAATTGTTGACAATCGTGTGTTGTAAAATATAGATCTCCATAATTAAATATTTATTTGGACAAAGCAAATTTAAAAAAGGATGCTAGGTTAAGGAAGATTTAAAAGGAATTATCAATATTTTTGACACACAAATGTTTAGCATATACGAGATCAGTGACCTTAAACCCATTTTCTTCTTTGTTTTTTTTTTCCAGTAACGCATAAAGTTGTTGTTATCAGCATTTTTTTTAATTTGTTTTCATTATAACCATGGTATGCTATTATTTAAGCTAGGTAACCTGTCTCGGTCTTAGGCCTTATTGTTGGTGAAGCCTCAAAGTAGTAGTCTGAACTAAAAAAAAAGCCATACAGCTACTTTTGAAACGGTTTTGTGATTCTACTAAGGTGTCCATCCCAGTTTCAAATGATAAAAAGATAAATCCTATGGTGGTATAGACTCATCTTAGTGGTTTTAACGTAACAAGACAACTGTTTCAACACTTTATTTTAAAAGAATATGCATACTTAATGTTTAAGGTTAGCCATCCATCACTAATACAAAACTTGATACTTGTAAAGTTTCATTTTAAAGATGCAATCTGTTAAGTTTGAATATCGAAGTTGGACTTCTTTAATTATCACAATATTATATATAATAATCGTATGTACTAAATATTCAAAGCATTACACCAAACTGTATGGTATATGGTGACACCCGTGTAAAGCCATTGTAAATAGATATTGATAAACAAGTTATCAGTTATTGGTCAAGCTTATAGTCCCACACTGTAAAAAACTTCCAGTATCTGTATATTACGATATACTTAGTAGATATATGTATGACAATAGAATTAGAAATTATGAACTTCAAATGGATAAAACATATACGAAACATATATTTGTTAAATGGGGTATGAATAATATTTGGGAAAGTCATGAGTTACCAAACACATTATGGCTTAAAAGGTCCGTTCAAATGAATTTATCTGATCTATTCGAAAATGAGTGGTATTCTATTTTAATACGTCTAGAAAATATTGTAGCTATAGACTGTCTAAAGAGAATATTTAGTTAAAACACCTGCTAAGTTTTTGAAATATTTAGTAATATTAAGAACAAGCAATAATCTAATTCCAATTGAAGTAGGAAGCTGGAACAATATAGAACTGAAGTATAGAAAATGCGAGCTCAATCCCAATTATAACGTAAAATTCATAAAATTATGTAAATTTCTCAAGTGTTTCGATAACAAATTTAGTATAAGAATGAAAGTTTCAATAACATGAAAAAATGTTCATATTAAGAAAATCTTTTTTTTTTTTTTGAATGTCCAATATATTTTGTAATGCCTCATTATGTTGTATTGTATATGTACTCATGCTCTTTTCATGTTTTTATGACATGAATGATGTTTAATAAACTTGTAAACCAGCGGTGAGGAAAACAAATGCATCTTAACGCCTACATATCGAAGAAATCTATTGTTGAACGTTTTAAATTTAAAAGCATGCCTTTGTTGAAAAAAAAAAACATGTTCTGAATGGAATCGGGTAAGATGAATTCTAATACAATATGTTACTATTATAATGTTAAGGTATGTTTTTATGTTAATAATAATATCAATTTTAACTTTAAATTAATGTCTCTTGTTTCCAAAGATCTGGGCACGTCATTGCCCCCACTGATAAAGGCGATGCTCCTGCAGCCTTTATTTTTTCCTGCTAAACTTCCCCTTCACCTTTCTAGCGTTTTCCTTATCGGTCTTTGTTGGTCCTTGATCACTTTACCTCTGATTGCGCGTCGTTTGCACTTTGAGCATGGACCGCATTTAAGTGGCTCGTCAGTTACAACTACGCCGCACTCACGTGCAGTCGCTGGGCACAGGGCATCTTAACAAAGCATCACAATGACATTGAAGACGACCAAACATGCCTGTACTCAATCTCAAATTGATACGAAGCCAGGATTTCCAGCCACCTAGCCACTTTATCGTAAGGCTCATTCAGCCTGAATAACCAAATGAGGGCCTGGTGATCTGTTCGAATTCGGAATTTTCGGTCTAACAGGTATTGGCAAAAATACTGCACGAAAAAAGATAACTGCTAACAATTCCCGCCCTGTAACACAACATTTGCGCTCCGCTCTGTTCAAACCACGACTTGCAAAAGTAATGACTCGTTCTCAACCATCTTGCAGTTGAGCCAAGACCCCACCTATGCCGTACCGGAAGCGTCAACATCTAGGATAAACTGTCAAGCATCATCACTAGGGTAACCCATAATATCAAGACTTGTCAGACAGTGCTTCAATTTGGCGAAAGACTTTTCACATTCAGCACTCCATACAAATGGCTTGTCGTTTTTTTGTCAGCTCGGTCAACGGATGGGCGATCTTTGCGAATTTTTTTCACAAAACGGCCTTAATAAGACCCAGTGGCTACCAATTGTTTTACTTTTTAGCGTTGACTGGCCGCGGCCAAGCTAAGATTTTTGGCCACATTGGTCGGGTCGGGACGCAAACACTCAACCGAGACCACATGTCCGAGAAACGTTACTTCGGTCTGCAATACCTGGCACTTCTCCGGTTATAACTTCAGATCGACTGCTACAATACGGTCTAAAACCTCTGCTTCTCTGGTCATATACTCGTCAAAACTGCGGCCAAAGACGATGATGTCATCTATGTATACAAGACAGGTGACCAACTGGAGTCCTTACAGCGAAAGCTCCATAACACGCTAAAAAGTCCCGCTAGCATTATTAAGTCCGAATGGCATAGGTACCATTAGCATCTGTATCTACACATGGTCGTATTGCATCCGACTTCTTATTGACACGGACAATTGGTGAGGCCCAAGGGGAAGTGCTTTTGCGTATGACACCCTTTCGAAGTTAGTCCTCAATCGCCTTTTTTCACTTCATCCGCATGCACAATAGGAACTTGCCTCGGCCCCTGTTTTACTGATGGGCATCACCTGTGTTGATTGGGTGCTTTGCTAGATCAGTGCGACCCTGGTTCCATTCATGTTTGGAAAACGCACCCTCGTACTTCACCAAAAACCCTGACACTATATATTGTTCGCGCTGACTGTCGCCGCCCGCCCAAACAGTGACTTTAAGTGCTCATGAACCTTTGCTACTTCATCCCTTATATCCCCACGTGCTGGTTGTACATCAGTCGCGCTTCAAATCTGCACTCTTCGGATCCGGTCCGCATAACTTTCCTATTCAGCATTCTTTTTAGGAGTCAATGTGCCTACCACACGCTCCACCCGCTCAGCCTGCCTGAATTCTGTTTAAGACTTGTCGCAGTAGGTAACGGGTTGAGTATTCTCACCTTGCATGTCATTGAGCCGTTGATGTCAACGAGGGTAGATACCATCACTAGTGGGTACCGCACTTTGAATGAATCTGTGGCTTCCACAATGTAGTTTGCCTCATTGTCCAGGTTATCATCCTCTGTCTCATCAAAAACATCAACCACGACTTCTGACTGCGCCGGCAAACAAATATCCTCAGCAACTACCACTTTCCTCACGTTTTGTAGAGTACCTTTCCGCAACCGCGGTATCTCACACCCATTAAGCAAAATGAGGTTTTTGCTTAGAAGTAGGTCAGCCGGGCCGACTTCACCGCCAACCAAAATGTCATAACCAAGAAGCGCATCTTCTTCTATCTCCGCCACTGCGAGCCCTTTCTCCATAACTTGTGGTCCCAAGGTAACCCTAAGCATACCTTTACCCCGCTCCCGAATAGGAGCCCCTTTCGCCCCGCGAAGAAGAGTACACCCCCTCAACCCCGGTCGTTCTTCGTCATTTTTCTGGCTATACAACCGACGCGATATGATTGTTCTCGTTGCCCCGATCTCTGCAGTGCTCACTTGCACATCACATTTGACCTAAACTTTAATACACCCATATGCATATAATCTAAGTCATACACATACACACAGCAAGAAGATTGTTTAATTGAATTATTGCCTTTTTTGCCTGTCCAGATAGCGTAGTTGTGGCTTGCATTAATGATCCACCTTTAGTAAAGACGATTCCTAATACGTAAAATTGTTTACTTCGTCTTAATTATCATCGTTATAGTAAAATCTTAAATTGTCTGAAATTCCCTCACTTTTTCGAAATATTAATACCACAGTTTTACCATTATGGACTCTTAGTATCCATCCATCACACTATTCGCTTAGAACATTTAGATTAAATTGTAATTCTTCGGCAGAATCAGCAAATATAACTATATCGTCAGCGTACATTAAGTGACACTCTTATTCAAAATCAATGCATACACATGCATAACAAATATCAATTTTGACTGATAAACCTTTAACTATTTACTAAATAATGCATTTATTGAAAATATTAATTACTGATTATAAGGTTGTAATCGTGTATTTAATAGCAGAAAGCGCAAAACATTACATATATACACTCTCGTCTAACAAATCACATTTACTGTACATTTACAGTTGAGTAATTACGTTTATTTTAAAGAAATTGAATTGTAATTTCCATTTCTTATCAATGTAGGGAGAATTATACGAGCTACACAACTCACCCTTGCACTACGGAATTCTATGAGAGCCATCGCATGTGAATGTGTTGATCTTAATCGCGATACTCGTATTAAAGCGATAATACGACAGTATGACGTGATATTGATATAAACTATCGTGTTTTCACCATCGTAATGTAGCCTTTACACCATCATAATAATTTTTATCATGATATCGCTTTGCCGTAGTATCGTACTGCTGCGTTATCATTATCGTGCTGTCGAGTTATCATTATTGTACTGTCGTGTCATTGTTTTCACACTGTCGCGTAATCATCATCGTACTATCGCAGTATCATCATCGTATTGTCGTGTTATCATCAACGTACTATCGCATTCCGGTACGCATGCGCATAGGAGAATTTCCCCTCCATGTTACAACATGTTGGATGAATGGGTGCGTTTCAGGCTCAAGACCACAGTTATCTGCTTCCCCCCCCCCCCCCCCCCCCCCCCCGTTGACCAAGATCCAAGATCCGGATGTGAATAGAAAAAAGAGTGCTTGTGTCCAAGTATCAATATTTTATTAAAGTTGAATGGAAGAGAAGAAACAGGTGGCCTTTTTGCATAGAGCTTAACATAATTTGACACTGTATTGCAAAAACTGATAGTTTTCAGTGTAAAAATTGAAAAAATCATTGCCTATGGAACTATGTAAATTGGTTGTTTGTAGCCTTATTCCGTCTTGACCTCAGGGTCATGTATTACTACTCAATTGTGTGAGAAAACGCAATGGTCAACCCCTTTGTTTTCTTGTGATTAAATTTTGTGTCTTGGATTGTTCTACAGCAGCCAGTAACTTGGTTTTCAATTGGGACTGTTTTAAAGTGAAAAGCCAGGTTAGTGTCCATATGAAACATATAGTAAAAATAACTGTGGTCTCACGCCTTCAGGCTTCAGATAGAGTAACGATCTGCCATTATCGTTAATGTAGCATCATACTAACGACCTCCTAAACGATAATAATAACTCGTTGAAGCAAAAGAGACAGTCTGAAGTAAAATGATAATAGTAAAGTTGATAAATATTCATAATAATCAATACTGATGAATTCTTATACACGGACTCCCAGCTAGCCAACCTTCTTAATTAATCAAGTAAGATTATAACACCAACAAGTTTTCCCGGCTGTACGGCCAGTCCACACGCGCACGGTTCCACCAGTTGATACTCCACTGTAAAATGGTTAGTTGTTTCAATAGTATTACTTAAAGGGTAATCATATACATTGAAGTAGCAAAACTGTAAGTAGGAAAATATACAAGGGAATAACAGCTTTGTACATCGATGTGTAGTTTGTAAAACAAAACCAAAAAACTTATAATTAATCTAGCATGATAGGAAAAATACTTTGCAAGTATTGCTTAGAGGAGGTATGATATGTATCATGTTATTTTGATATTAAATCTATCACTGTAAAAGAATGTTAATTGAAAAAAAGGAAAAAGTAAAGTCGAAACACCTAAAAAAAATACTTGCCGAAAGAAACACACAGGTAGTTGTATGTGTTCGACAGATGTTATATAAATTTGAACAATCATAATTAGATATTAGCCCATGTAATTTAATTTAATAAGTTGTTATTTTAGTCAAAGAAGTCCGCTGGTATTTGAATCCCATATCTTGTCCAGTGGGTGTAAGCCATCCCACTGAAAACAAAACTCCTTTTCCGTTAAGACAAAGGATAAAAGATATTCAGTGCATTTCTATTTTTTAATATATTTTTTTATGTAGGCTTTATGCGGAGAACATGTGCATTGATTCCGCATAAAGTGGTGGAAGGATGTTTTACGGGAGCGAGTATTTCATTATGGCGAATGAATAAACGTCAATGGAGTAAATATTGAAAAAATGGATCATTTTACCTTATGGATGATAATTAGTTTTACCAACGCGACACACCATTCCATTGTGCTAAACATTTCTGTAAAGTAAAACTGAAATCAACCAATCCAAGTTATTGCTGAAACAGTGCAGTTATTTTGTGTTACTCATTGGGGAAATAAAAACGTAAGTGTATTGTCTTGCATTCTGTATAAGTGCCATCATTTCCAAGTTAATATAGCATCAATACAGTTTTTAGCTCGTTTATTCGAAGAAAACGGAGAGCTATTCTACTCACCTTGTACTCTATGGAGGCTATTCGTTGCCAAAAGTCCAGACGTGTAATTCCTACAATGTGCTTCTTAATCGTACTAAATATCTCTTACATTTGTCAATGTAGACGTGCTATATGTTGTTTCTATTCGTCAGTTTTTCCGTATTGATTTGACATTTGTCATTATAGTAGTCAAGATGTATGTATATTTGTCAATTTGGGCGGAGCTAACGAATCGGATTTTCTTTCGTTCATTTCCGTCGAATCAAGCAAGGGAGATAACATCTTCACCTACTTCCTGTAAATTCCCGGTTGTAAGTCCGAGTACTCTCTCTTTATTTCACAATAAAAACTAAAATTAACTTCATCTTTTATTTTATTTTGACGATCAATGTTCCTAAATGGGTTATAAATCACCATATTATTTAGTCAATTGCAGTTGGGTGTATCTGAGCTGGGCTCACGGACCCAGATTTATACTGCCCCTGTCAGTTTTGTTTTACTTATATACCCAAGCAAGCAAAAATTGTTCATTTATTTTATTTACAAGTGGACCATGGGCGGTTCGTTCAGTTGGGGAGGGGGGCTGTAGGGCCAGTGCCCCCCCCCCCCCCAGTTTCCCGCAAGTAAACTTAAAGGTTATTTTTTTTGTCAATATTTCTCAGAAAAAAGTACTTAATTACGCTATAATGCACCAATTCAGACTAAAAATATTTAAAATATTCTGGGGGGGGAGGGTACCCCTAAAACCCACTTCACACATTTTAAACATATGAATGTCATGCCCACTCGAGGGATCATGCCCAAAAAGTTGTGCCCCTAAGTAACGCCCCTCTAACGCAAGTCCCTGTTCAAAACCTGCTCCATTAAACCCACGAAACTTTTGATTGACATCATCCACCTAGTTTTGTCTGATGTTATACATTTACTAACTTTATAAGCATGTTTGGTGTAAACGTGTAATTTCAATAAATCATTGAAACAAAATATTCATGTGGATGGAAGAACAGCCCTCCAACCCACTTGTGTCCCCCAGTTATGAATTACGAGATCTCCTACTGTGAACCATAACAATCAAGTGGGGGAATTCAAGAACATGCAAAAATAGATATCGTGAGTCTTAGATTAGATTTTTCCCCTCCAAAAGGGCTAGGGTCGCTTCACCTAAATGTGAAAAAAAGCCCTGACTGTTGAGTGTGGGTGGGGTATAAAAGGTAGCAGCAAGCAATAATTGTTTATTAGCAATAAATGAAATTGCATCTATTTGATTAGTACAAACTGTTACTACTGTACTCTATAAGACTTACCTTGTCCTTCGAATGAGAAACTCTTTTCAAGCTTGAATATATATAAAATATTTGAAGAAGACCGCCGTGTAGTAGCTTGGTTTCATTTCCGGTAACGAAAATGTATACAGACATTTCGAACCACGACCAATACGGACCAGACACTTCGGACCTTGCTCAGGGACACTTCGGACCATGATGTTAAATTCTAGTTTATGTCCAGTTTTATATAATTATTGACTTCATCATTAAAATACTTTTTAATTACTTATAAAATAATATTCGTTACAGTATAATGTACGAGTTATATGAAGTTGTAATCTTAGTGTATTTTATCCATACAGTTCCAGCTACCAGGTAATAAACCTCTGGGGCATCTAAGTGAATATTTTCAACCTAATGAAAATTTAGATTTTTTTTCTTCGTAAATTTTAAATAATCTAATATTACTTGCAATCAAAAACATTGCAAAAAGGCAAGAAAGTGTCCTCTAATGGTAGAATTTAAAATAGTGTTTATAGTAATTTAAAGCTGCACTCTCACCGATTTGACAACCTTTTTTTTGTCCCAGACTCGGCTGAATTTGGCAGCAGTGCTTTCTTTACAAATAATAAGATTACTCACAATAAAACAGATCTAAATTGTTTGGAAAACTGCCGACATTTTTCATTTTTTCTTAAAACGTTACTGTAGTATCACTTTTAGCCATAAAACATCAATTTGCGAATGTAAAACTGAAAAACTGTATCTGATCTTTTGTCAGCAGTCTTACCACTGGTATCCAGACATTTACGCAAAAATTGGCTCATTCCAAAACAAAAAATAAAAATAGTTGTCAACACGGTCAATCTGTGAGAGTGCAGCTTTAAAAGAAAAATAAAACAATGGGACTTTTCATTCTTGAAGTATAATTCAATGCTAATGACTTACATTTTGTTGTGTTTGAGTCAAGTATCATTTTGCATACATCTCATTTCATGTCATATGTGCGTATTAATTATTATTATATAGACAAAAACATGTTGTAATATCATATATTATTTTATTCGACATGAAATAATTTATAATCCATCCTGTTTCCAAATCATAGTCCATAGTGTCATAATATAGATGATTAGTAATGTCCATAATAAGGTTCGCAATGTCTATGGTCCAAAGTATCCATAATTGGTTGAAAAAAGAGCCGAGTGATAGCAGAAATTTCCGAAAGACGTAAGGAGGAGTTAAGACATGGTTAAGGCGGAGCTATCTATAAATTAAATTAAATTCATCTCGTAAACATGTTCAACTGCGAATGAAAAGTCACCATCATACAATGTACTCTGTAGAACTACGAACTGAAATCTGTCTTCTACACACCGCAATGTAAAACTCGGCATGTGACTTTCACAGAATGACGTGTGTTTACCATACACAACTTTATAAACACGACTGAATCGTCTGTTGAATGGATGCAACGAGAATAAAACTCCAATCAGTAAATGAAAAATGAAAATTTGCAGTGTAAAATGTAAACATACGACCGATGAGTTGGCCGTTGTAAAATGTAAATTGGTAAATCATCAATGTTACAAACCTAAAATACACACATACACGTCTGGACTTTTGGCAACGAATGGCCTCCATAGTAATCGGCATCACACCTCGGTTAAGGTTTTGTATGTAAGCATCTTTAAGTCATTATCTCAGCGATTACATCATGTTTTGCATTTAGAGTGTGGTCCCAACTATCCAACCTAATTAATTAACCAAGTGAGACAACAGCAGTTTCCTTAGGATTCGAATTATGACGCTGATTTATTCGACTTAGTCATTCTGGTTAAGGTTTTGCATGTAACCTCATTGAAGTCAATATATTAGTAAATACATTATGTACTGCATTTAAGTTTAGGCAACTACTCCCAACCGATTTAATTCATTAAGTAAGATAACTCCTACTTGCATATAATGCAAATTATTGCCTTTTATTGACTTTTTTTATAACAGTACTCAACCATCCAACCTTCTTATATATACAAGTTGGATAACACTATTTTGCATAAAAAAACAAAATGGCCCTTTATTAAATTCTGGTTTAGGTTTTGCTTGTTATCACATTTAAGTCAAGTTTCAATGAACAGTAGGTGTTTGCTAAAGTACTTTATTTCAAGGAATACAATTAGGTAACAGTTCGCCACAAAGTTAATGTTCGTGAAATTTACATAAGTCAAACATAAGTTGCCATTTATTATATTTATTGTCCTCAAGCCTTTTTTCTACCCAAGGTTAGGAATATGGTAACAATGGGTTCCTTTACCAATTTGTAACAGTAAAACCTCGATTTAGACAAAGATTATGTGTCGAATGTGCATACCGTTTCGCCTTATTTAACTCAAAAGTGAGCTGTATGCGGAATGACCTTTTTGCTGTCTTACAGTTCATGTCATTGTTATTTGTTATATAATACATGCGCCACTACGTGTCAGTTAATCACAATTCGTGGAAAGGCATGTTCGCTTTTGTCGGAGTTTGCTTTTCCTATTTGGTTTTTGCGATTGTTCACAATCTGTCCTAAACATATTACTCAAATCATACTAAGGATCAACTGCTATAATTTCGGTAAAAAGGTATATATATATTCCTCCATGTTTGTGTCGTGCTTTTTGTACAGATAACAGATTATTTATGTATCAGTATGTATCAAAAGCGCCACCATTGGAAACCACATTGTATTTTTTTCGATCGCTCTACATAATAGGTGATTGAAATATCCAAAACTTTCTCAAACAAAAAATCGCCTTGTTTGGAAGATTAAGGTAAAAATACTATTTCTAAGGAAATGAAAGTCCCCACATTTCTTCCTGAGCAAACTATTACAATAGAAAGTTACGTTTCGAACACCATGTGTATCACTTATATCGTTTAAATTTAGCTAAAGCAAGCGAGGGAATACAAGTCTTATAAAACTCTACATCTTAATTAGTTTAAAAGTCTAAGTCTTATATACTGTCTTTTTGCTTCTCAACGTTATGTTTTTACTGCAGGCTGATGCGCGAGCAGAACAAGAAACGCTGTAAGTATATTAGTTAATATCGTTTTGATATCAATTGAAAGCAAAACTTGAGCCAGCCTCTGAAAATCTTGTATGATGACATGATATTACAAGTAGGCCATTAAGAATTCGAAAATAATGAACAACGACAGTTTGGCACACTTGTAGAAAAATCATTACCCATAATAAATCAATACGCAATATTTACATCCGTACTTGATTTTCTGAACGATAAAAATTGAGTTCATTTTGCATGAACCGTCGACCTTTTGTGACCTATGTAGGCGGAGTTTGGAAACAAAGCAACGCTCTGATTGGGCGTAGTGATCTTACTACGATCTACTTTATTGCTAAATATAGCATGGCACATGTTCTGTTGAATGCCGGCTTGTTTACATGTTTCTTTTGATGTTTTACGAAGAATTTAAATGAAAGCCATTATTTTCTAGAAGTATCATTTGGAAAATGCTTTATTTTGCATTTGATAACCAAAGAACACGCATTGAACAAATAATAAAGACAAATTAAAATTGACACGGTTTTTACTACGGTTCGTCTGTAACAACTGTCAAAACAAACATGGCTGATGATTCTAAATTCGGCGATTTCTTTCTAGGACAAATGTATTCGTTCAAAAAAACATCTTAATATTGACAATTCGAGAAGACTAGCACATCACAACACTTCAATATCTTTGCGAATGTTAAAAGACAACAAAACAATGAAATTATGACGCTATAATTAGCTTGAACTGGAAGTTATCCATGAAATCACCATGACCACATTTTTTATGCCCACCCACATGGATCATGCATATGTAAAACATGAGTTAAAATGTATCGAAAGTTCTCTTGATTAAAATGAACATATTACAACAAAAATCATTATTACCTCCACATATTTTACAGAAACTACCAAATGATTAAAATAAATCTTTGATTATTTATTTCTTTCTGCAAATTACTTATGGACTATTTATTATGCGGAGGATAAAAAGAACGCCCAGCTAAAACACCAAGGGCGACAAGTGCTCTTACCATTTACATTCGCTCTTCACGTTTTGTTCCCCTTTGTTGTAATTAAAGGCTTATTCTCAATCGCTATTAGTTCGGAAAAAAAATAAGAAGGAAAAATGTAAATATAAGTATTGATCCTTATTTTTTGTGCGTTCATGCAGTATGAACGCTCGGCCGCGATTTTGCATATTTTGACCAATTAAGACCAATATTGAATATAACCCCAAGTGTAGTCGGGTCATTTTTCAACGTTGAAAACTGACCTCTATAGCACCCATGGAATTATTACCATGCGGTACATATTTCAGTCGATTAACATTTTTTGGAGTGTAAGTAATATTTTTAGTGAAATGCCACAAGCTGAAATTGAAATGTTTTGCTTAGTCTATGGTCATATAACTGCTAATACTTTACAGAGACGTTTGCTAACTAGTAAGGAAGAAGCGCTGTTGTGTTGTGTTGTTTGGTTATTTTTGTTGTAGCTGAATAGATAAAAAACAAATCACTTATCTGTATAGTCCAATGACCTGAAACATTGCTGCTGTGTATTATAAAAAAAATATTATATTTCATTAAGTGTTAGAGTAACTGACTAAAAAAGGGACATAACTCGTACAAACATAAAAAATCCTGGAAATTCAAATCATCGGAGTTTTATGCATTTAAAACAGGTCTAGAAAGTTGTCGGCTCGAGCTTTTGCGTGTAAACAAGTACATTCAGCCATTAAGATTGAGAAAGTCGTGGCAACTAGGTGGTTTGCAGGCTTTTATAACCGTAAATCGGAATCTACCATCGGTAGATGGCCATAAAATTTAACGTTTTACGAATTAATGCGCGCATGGGCGTATCAACCCCAGTGCTTTTAGGACTTTATTTATATTTACATCTATGTTAGCTGGTACCAATCTGCTGAAATAGCTACGCAGCTGCGTTCTGCATATCAAGTAGCGCTGTTATAAGAATTCATAATATCAGAAAGAGTCTGTTATCATTGCAACAATAAAGTAGGTGACGAATTTCACTATGTTTGAATGTATCCTTTTAAATAACGAACGTAAACAGTTTCTCAAGCCATACTATAAATATATATATATAATATATAAATTAGATTATAAGTCAAATTAATAACTCTCAGATACCCAAGTTGGGTATCACATTCTTATTGTTAACATGTCCCTGCCGCCATGCCATGTATGTTTATTGTATACCTCATTTGGCTCATTTTGACATGACCTAACAAATATGTTATGCAGTTAATATCGTGCGAATAAGCTGCGATTTTAGCGAAGTATTGACGAGGGACTAAACGCAATATAAAAAGCAAAATACGCAAATAGTTTCAAAATTGACGCATACTGAAACAAAATAAAATACATGTATATATCTGTATTTACGTTTTGGCCGCGGCCGGGGAACTAAATACTATCGGTTAAAAAAAGAATCTGGATCATCGGAGTCGGACAGGTTTAATCCCAGGAATTGGACCCGGGGACGTCGTTTAAACCAGGAAGAAAAAAAACATGGATTGTATTGAAGATGCAATTAAATGCTCATGTGCTTAAGATATCAAACCAAAATGGTTTAAATCAAATTATGATGTTGCATTTTATCCTATCATCAGTTTCTTATGATAATATATCACTCATAATTGTGAGTATGTACTTACACCACATCATTTACGTGTGTAAGTACATACTAATAACCTTTAATCATTACTAAATGCATTATATACACTTTAACAATTAAAAATCAAAGCGTTGAAAGGCTTCTAACCTGCTACAATTTGTGAATATAGTCATGTAATACCGAATGGAACGGAAAGTGTTTGAAGATTTCTCTGTTTGTCTCAGTAATTTCAGCCCAGAGTCATGAGCATGTTGCATATGCATACTTATAAACCACTGATATAAATCTGGGCTAGTATTCAATATTGATCTCATCCTTATTCTTAGGCATATCTCAGTTAATCCATTCAACCTATTGGTCAGTTAAATACACAGGCCTGGTAATAGATTAAATACGACTCAGCCATGTTTGAAATGTAGAGTAAATTTCACTATAAATGCTTTATTGCTTCATCGGTGGCAATGCATTGTTTATGAAAGTTCCAGATAAGGTTTCATATGCAATTTAGTATTACTCAAAACCTTTTTTCTTTAAAGAAATTTAGTCGCCTGCATTTATAAGAAAGCGTAAAATGTCGAAATTTTGGTGAGTTCATAACTGCGGTAATTTGAAATGTATGTAAAGAACTGCACCAGTTGATGCTTAAAAACCCATTTGAGTCCAGATTCATTTGAATAACCTCGAAAAATGACATGTTTGGCCAAGACGCCTTTTAATTACAAACGCACAGGCGCACAGACAGTGAGACTGGAAAACCTGACACAGGCTATCAGATTTAGCTAGTTTTTGGTGTAGACATGTATTAGGACGTATCGAATTAGTTTTTCTTAAAATAATGCAGAGGCGGGTTTACTTAATTACCTTTAGGTCAGTTTTTCAACGGGGTCAAAATTAAATTTGACACCGTTTTCTTCTGACGTCACTTCATAACGAGTAGCATTGCACGATGTGAATTTGACGCAGTTAAATAAAAGAGTGCGTCATTTAAGTGTAACATTATGCAATTATATTGGCCCTGTTATTCATAACTATCGTGAAGGATTTAACTTTAATTACAAGCGTAAAATGTTCATTCTCATTCATCAGAGGTTCGATCGTGATAAAATCTAAACGTCTCTGATTGGCTGAGATTTTCGCTGTTTGCACTCAGAATCGGGCGTTTGAACCAGAGTTTGGTATGTCACTCAGGTGAAAGGTACGTTATTCCGGTGAACGAGAATGAAAATGTTACGCTGTCAACGTTAAAATTAACATTAACTTTAACATTGACAAAAATGAGTTGTTCAAACATAACACTTACACTGACGGTGATAAAGTAGTCGTTCACTTAACGACGTTCCTAACTTTGGTCAGGATCAACGTTAGAGTCAACGTTAAATAGTGTGTTGAAGTTAAACATGGGTGCCATGGTTGGTATTTTTCTCAACAACAGATAAAAGAGAAAATGTTGGGGGGGGGGGGGGGTCTATAAACATGGAATGTGATAACTTAGAAATTCAACGCCGCTACTTTTTTATATTAATGGGATTGAATTAATACAGCTGCTTGCCTAATACCTTCAACAGCATTTTAAACAGTCGGAAGCGGTGTCAGTCAAGGAGCAAGAGTGTTTAGTGTAAGCATAAGTAAATAAACGAGGGTTTTGAACAACCGGGTCTTTCTTCTCTAACGTCGCGCGGTTACTGATACTCGCGACACTGTTAGCGCAGATGCCCATGTCAAAGATCGCTTTGTTGGCATATTTAAAGCCGTAAATAAAAGATGCACCTTTATCAAAGATGGAAGATTCAAAGTTTATGTTTATTGTACGTTATTAAGGGTTAATAAATTTATTCGTCCTATTAGTACATGTATTCCACGTTTTGTTCATAGGAAAATATCCATTCACTTTCACGTTGTTATTGTTTAATTAAATATTCGTTCACTCACGTTTACTAAAAAGAATCATATCTTAGACATTGCCCGTATTGCGCACTGAAAGAAATGCAAGAAATGCATGATCGCGCGCTCTAAGGTGTGCAAGATTGCTCACTCTAAGAAATGCAAGATCGCGCACTCTAAGAAATGCAAGAGAGCATGATCGCGCACTCTAAGAAATGCAAGATCGCGCACTCTAAGAAATGCAAGATTGCTCACTCTAAAAAATGATAGATCGCGCACTCTTAGAAATGCAAGATCGCGCACTCTAAGAAATGCAAGATCGCGAACTCTAAGAAATGCAAGATTGCGCACTCTTAGAAATGCATGATCGCGCTCTCTAAGAAATGCATGATCGCTCACTCTAAGAAATGCAAGATCGCGCAATCTTAGAAATGCATGATCGCGCACTCTAAGAAATGCAAGATCGCGCACTCTAAGAAATGCAAGATTGCTCACTCTAAAAAATGATAGATCGCGCACTCTTAGAAATGCAAGATCGCGCACTCTAAGAAATGCAAGATCGCGAACTCTAAGATATGCATGATCGCGCTCTCTAAGAAATGCAAGATCGCGCACTCTAAGAAATGCAAGATCGCTCACGTTAACAAATGCAAGATCGCGCAATCTTAGAAATGCAAGATCGCGCATTCTAAGAAATGCAAGATCGCGAACTCTTAAGATATGCAAGATCGCGCACTCTTAAAATGCAAGATCGCGCACTCTAAGAAATGCAAGATCGCGCACTCTAAGAAATGCAAGATCGCGCACTGTAAGAAATGAAAGATCGCACACTGTAAGAAATGCAAGATCGCGCACTGTAAGAAATGCAAGATCGCGCACTCTAAGAAATGCAAGATCGCGCACTCTAAGAAATGCAAGATTGCTCACTCTAAAAAATGATAGATCGCGCACTCTTAGAAATGCAAGATCGCGCACTCTAAGAAATGCAAGATCGCGAACTCTAAGAAATGCAAGATTGCGCACTCTTAGAAATGCATGATCCCGCTCTCTAAGAAATGCATGATCGCTCACTCTAAGAAATGCAAGATCGCGCACTCTTAGAAATGCATGATCGCGCACTCTAAGAAATGCAAGATCGCGCACTCTAAGAAATGCAAGATTGCTCACTCTAAAAAATGATAGATCGCGCACTCTTAGAAATGCAAGATCGCGCACTCTAAGAAATGCAAGATCGCGAACTCTAAGATATGCATGATCGCGCTCTCTAAGAAATGCAAGATCGCGCACTCTAAGAAATGCAAGATCGCTCACGTTAACAAATGCAAGATCGCGCAATCTTAGAAATGCAAGATCGCGCATTCTAAGAAATGCAAGATCGCGAACTCTTAAGATATGCAAGATCGCGCACTCTTAAAATGCAAGATCGCGCACTCTAAGAAATGCAAGATCGCGCACTGTAAGAAATGCAAGATCGCGCACTGTAAGAAATGAAAGATCGCACACTGTAAGAAATGCAAGATCGCGCACTGTAAGAAATGCAAGATCGCGCACTCTAAGAAATGCAAGATCGCGCACTCTAAGAAATGCAAGATCGCGCACTCTAAGAAATGCAAGATCGCACACTCTAAGAAATGCAAGATCGCGCACTCTAAGAAATGCAAGATCGCGCACTCTAAGAAATGCAAGATCGCGCACTGTAAGAAATGCAAGATCGCACACTGTAAGAAATGCAAGATCGTGCACTCTAAGAAATGCAAGATCGCACACTGTAAGAAATGCAAGATCGCGCACTGTAAGAAATGCAAGATCGCACACTGTAAGAAATGCAAGATCGCGCACTGTAAGAAATGCAAGATCGCACACTGTAAGAAATGCAAGATCGTGCACTCTAAGAAATGCAAGATCGCACACTGTAAGAAATGCAAGATCGCGCACTCTAAGAAATGCAAGATCGCGCACTGTAAGAAATGCAAGATCGCACACTGTAAGAAATGCAAGATCGTGCACTCTAAGAAATGCAAGATCGCACACTGTAAGAAATGCAAGATCGCACACTCTAAGAAATGCAAGATCGCGCACTGTAAGAAATGCAAGATCGCACACTCTAAGAAATGCAAGATCGCGCACTCTAAGAAATGCAAGATCGCACACTGTAAGAAATGCAAGATCGCACACTCTAAGAAATGCAAGATCGCGCACTCTAAGAAATGCAAGATCGCGCACTGTAAGAAATGCAAGATCGCGCACTCTAAGAAATGCAAGATCGCACACTGTAAGAAATGCAAGATCGCACACTCTAAGAAATGCAAGATCGCACACTGTAAGAAATACAAGATCGCGCACTGTAAGAAATGCAAGATCGCGCACTCTAAGAAATGCAAGATCGCGCACTGTAAGAAATGAAAGATCGCGCACTGTAAGAAATGCAAGATCGCGCACTCTAAGAAATGCAAGATCGCGCACTCTAAGAAATGCAAGATCGCGCACTCTAAGAAATGCAAGATCGCGCACTCTAAGAAATGCAAGATCGCGTACTCTAAGATATGCAAGATCGCGAACTCTTAAAATGGAAGATCGCGCACTCTAAGAAATGCAAGATCGCGAACTCTTAAAATGCAAGATCGCGCACTCTAAGAAATGCAAGATCGCACACTCTAAGAAATGCAAGATCGCGTACTCTAAGATATGCAAGATCGCGAACTCTGAAAATGCAAAATCGCGCACTCTAAGAAATGCAAGATCGCACACTCTAAGAAATGCAAGATCGCGTACTCTAAGATATGCAAGATCGCACACTCTAAGATATGCAAGATCGCGCACTCTAAGAAATGGAAGATCGCGCACTCTAAGAAATGCAAGATCGCAAACTCTAAGATATGCAAGATCGCGCACTCTAAGATATGCAAGATCGCACACTCTAAGAAATGCAAGATCGCGCACTCTAAGAAATGGAAGATCGCGCATTCTAAGAAATGCAAGATCGCACACTCTAAGATATGCAAGATCGCGCACTCTAAGATATGCAAGATCGCGAACTCTTAAAATGCAAGATCGCGCACTGTAAGAAATGCAAGATCGCGCACTCTAAGATATGCAAGATCGCGCACTTTTAAAATGCAAGATCGCGCACTCTTAGATATGCAAAATCGCGCACTTTTAAAATGCAAGATCGCGCACTTTAACAAATGCAAGATCGCACACTCGAAGAAATGCAAGATCGCTCACTCTAAGAAATGCAAGATCGCGCACTCTAAGAAATGCAAGATCGCGCTATGTAAGAAATGCAAGATCGCACACTCTAAGATATGCAAGTTCGCGCACTCTAAGATATGCAAGATCGCGCACTCTTAAAATGGAAGATCGCGCACTTTAAGATATGCAAGATCGCGCACTCAAAGAAATGCAAGATCGCGCACTCTTAAAATGCAAGATCGCGCACTCTAAGAAATGCAAGATCGCGCACTCTAAGAAATGCAAGATCGCGCACTCTAAGAAATGAAAGATCGCACACTGTAAGAAATGCAAGATCGCGCACTGTAAGAAATGCAAGATCGCGCACTCTAAGAAATGCAAGATCGCGCACTCTAAGAAATGCAAGATCGCGCACTCTTAAAATGGAAGATCGCGCACTTTTAGATATGCAAGATCGCGCACTCAAAGAAATGCAAGATCGCGCACTCTAAGAAATGCAAGATTGAGCACTTTAAGAAATGCAAGATCGAGCACTCTAAGAAATGCAAGATCGCGCAGTCTAAGGAATCAAGATTAATGTAAACGTATATGTAAACGTATATCAGTGTTTCTCAATTATGTCGTCATGTACTTTCTTATTTCAGTAATGAAGACAGCTTGTAAATTGATTGTATTTTCATCCAAATTATTCAATTAAATATCTCATTGCACAAAATTCACAAAAATTTGTCTATATTAAAGGAATATCTTTTAATTTTAATCTTAAAATCTGAGCTAAGACTTATAGTTCAGTAACATAAAAAGCTATTTGGAATTTTAACTCGTTTAATATCAGCAGCTCAATTCCTGTTAAATTTATTCATATATGTCATTAATTCGTTGAGAAGTAAGATCTATTGGGACATCGCTTATACTCTGATATCCAAAATACTGCTCAGCCTAGAAGCTTAAGAATAGTTTTCGTCTGAAATGCCAATAATCAACGCTTGTTAATCCCCTATGTACTCGTTAAAGGTTGTTTGTATGTACGTACACAAATAAATGGTTTAATGAGACGCACAGCCATTTATTGTGTGTACCGGTAAGAACATACTAACAACCTTTAGTTTTAGTGATCTTCATTGTATAAACTAAGCAATAAGTAGGCCAGCCACTATTTATATCTTCCACTTCACCTGATTCATATAAAAAACGACTGACTGCTTATTTAAGTCAATAACGGCTGACTGCTGATTTGCTCAAATAAATGTTTTGGCAAATTAATTAAACTTCATACAATGGGTGAAGCCAAATGTGTAAAAACACCACTACTCTATTTTAGCCAACTACAAAGTAATTGCCCTTTGATACATTTTCCTTGTCCGAAGCATAACTTTAAAACAACTTGATGGAATTTCTAAAACTCCATTCAATGGTAAAGTACATTGCATGAGATCCATTACTATGGATTTTTTTACTAAATACAGAGTTATTGTTCTTTGTACTTTTTCTTGTGATAGAAGATTAAATATTGTTGATAACAGAACGAAGTTGATGCATACATAAACTTCGGGCAAATGAGGTTTGATTGCATTTGACATTTTACATTTCACATTTGGACATTTCTAGAGTGTGTGTTTTTGTTTATTTCTTCTATTTAGTGAAGAACATTGTTATAGATCTCATGCAATGTAATACTTTTCAATGTGATAAAAGAGGTTTGGTGTCTTATCCCAAAAAGAATATTTTAAGTCCGAAACATCGTATTACAGTTGAACTTGCCATTTGTTTCATTTAATATTAGGTGTTATTCAATTATTATAACTTCGATTAAACAACACACAAATGTGCATATTTTCGTCGGTCAGTTGGTCAGTCGGCCTAAGACAATGTCTCCGCACTGACATCTAGAATAATTTGACCCAGGTGACTCATGGTTTTTAAAATATACTTTTATTACGAAATAAATTGTTGCAACTCATTTGGAGTGTTAAAACTATGATACTGATAGCTGGAACCCTTCAACAAGTGTTGATATTTGCTCAAATAACGTCTTTGAAGACCACAATACCGTTACAATCGGCTTTGAGCGATTCGTTGTAAGCGTGATTGTTTGCTTGACATATTCACGTGCCTGACGTCAATTAAGTTAAACGTAATAATGCATAAACAAAATTCACCTCAAAGCAGAAACAATTGTAAAAATACTGTTCATTCGAAAACGTCACACATTCCAAAAAAAAGTATATGCCACTTAGATAGATCATTTCGACACTAATACTTCATATATTTGGTAGAAGTTCCGTGTTGCTTGGTCAAAGGTTAAGGTAACATGGGGTCATAAACATGTTATCCTTTAACATTCAACATCTTGATATCTGTTTGACGCCAATCATGATGGCTCAACGGTAGAGTGACAATGCACTTATGGACATTTGCTTTATGTAACGTGTAGTGATGGTGCCGTTTGTGTTGACTCATAACTTCTAATGAGATGATAAGCAGATTTTAATTATGGTATGTTTTAATACGTCCCGTGAAACACATACACAATATATGTCAACATTCTCCTTATAACGATAGTGTTTAAATGCATTACATTTAAAATGTGTTAAAAATATTTCTGTCCAAGTACCATTAGAATCTAAAACTAAATCTACTTGATAATTTAAGATATTGGAATGCTTTTTTCAACGTTGAAATATCATATAATTGTCATTTTGGTTTAAATTGTATTAGACTCGGGTTGGATATAACAGATACTTTGATTTGATTATGGCCGTCTAAAACACTTCCAAATCCATTTATTATCCTACGTTATCTTAGTTAGCACAACGTCCACCCAACGTCAATGTATAATGGGTTTGAGCATTAAAGTTTTGTTTCCGTTCCATATGTCCTACCACTAAAAGAGATTCCATGAAACTTAGATCAAAATTTGACCTTTTTGTGACAACTTTCGAAAGCCCATGTTTTATGAATAAAATATGAAACCATGGTACCCGATATTGACATCTGAACTCAGATAGTGAATTCAGGCCCCACTTTTTCAAAACTTCTTAAGTCCCTTAAAACAGGATTAGGCTAAACTCACTATTTTTGTTTTTTCAATAACTTACGTAATATTTACTTCTTAAAGATTTGTTATACTTTAAGGAGAAAATATCTATATGTTAATCACATAAAAACTTTTTTTATTATAAACATTCATTTTAAGCATGTATTTTGGCTAATTGAAATAAGCTACTTAAACCTGTTAAGAAATTGGGGACTGTGATTATATTAGCCGGTAAGGGACTTTGTATTGCATGGCACTAATACTACAATACTACGAAAAACCGATGGTGACATTTCAAGTTCAATAATATTTCAAGATTTCACGAGTTTAATTTCATGAAATCTTGATATTGAAATCATGAATTCTTGGAGTTGAACTCGTGAATGAAAATTGCGTTAAATGTGTAGCATTAGCCAAAAATGAGCATTTTGAATACAGTTGCATTAGACTACGTTGAAAGCCATATAAATACGATAATTTAGCTAGAGTTTAGTATTTGAATAGTTTATAGAGAAGTGAACCCCTTACCCTATCCTCCAGAGGTGCACCTCTGTATTAAGCAGAGCCGGCCCTAATATTCGGGTGATTCTCTTTATTTGAAGTAATCAAAAACACCTAAAAGATAAAAGAGACGCACTTTTAGAAATATAGACGTACACCTTTATTTTATAGTTTAAAAAGTAATGTGCACCTATGTGTTTATAACTGCACTTCTATATAGAGCTGAACCTCTAAATGAGATATAGGTGTAATTTTCAATTTAGGATACAGTTGTGAACTGATATTCACTCAAGTATACGGCAGCTGGTAGCTTAAATGAATAAACGTAATGAGAAAATTTATTTGGTTCTAAGAGGTGGTGAAAAAAGAGGGTACGAGAATTTCGCAACACCTACTTGTGACAATTACGGTTTAACAGTGCCCCTCTAAGGAGGATGTTAGTTCATCAAACGAACGAAAATGGTGAAACAGTTCTGATAATAATAGCACTTGTTTCAGGAAGAGAAGTATCGCACGACTTCAAAGGCAGAATGGTCAACTAAGGTGGGTATGACGCCTTAAACTGGATTTTTGACTCTATATTTTAACTGATATTGATCAAAATAATATAACCACATTTGAATTTTACCCCAGTATGTATAATTAATAAAATCCAACGTAAACACCAACAGTAAATACAGGTAACTTTTTTTATACTATAGCAATATGTATCTGACCTTTACATGGGCCCCTTAAAGTCGCACTCTCACAGATTGAAAGTTTTGACAACTTTTTTTTTTGTCTTGGAACAAGTCAAATTTTGCGATTATCCATGGAAACCACTCATATAAGACTGCTGACAAAAAATGGGTCACAGATTTTTATATTTAGGTTCAAAAATCTATGTTTTATGCATTTTTAGCCATAAAAACATTAATTTTCGAACGGAAATATGAAAATCTATCATCTGATTTTTTGTCAGCAATCTTTTATCATTGGTTGACAGATATTTACGCAAAAAATTGCTCTTTCCAAGACAAAAAATTAAAAAAAAAAATGTAAAAAGTGTAAATCTGTAATAGTGTAGCTTTAAGTTGCCTCAACGAGCTAGAGGTTTTAGATCTATCTTAAGTACACACGTATAAACAATAACGGATCACACTACTGGCTGGTAAAACTTTAGTTCAGCTATTGGTTGTCAGAAATTCAAAGATCACAGCATCATGTACAAGGAAAGAATAGTTGGTAGAATTTAGAACTCTGTATTATCCTTTGCCTTTATATGAATGTTTGTATATTAAGATTTTAGCTCTTTCAAAACAGTCAATTTTGCGACAAGAAAGTCTAAGTTTTATCACGGACCTATAAACCAAAATTATAGGTTCTTGGTTTTATTAAGATCACTAATTTAAGGAATGAATTGCGGGGTTGATGTCATTATCGGGGTATGAACGCAATTGGGCTGCTTAAAGCGCGTACTTGGACCAGCCCAATTGCGTTCATATCCCCGATAATGACATCAACCCCGCAATTCATTACTTATATTTACACCAATAGTTCCTTATTTCATTCAAGAATTGTTAAAAAAATACTTCATTTCATTTAAGAAAACCATTCATTAATCCTTTCTTACACATTCTGTTAATAGAACGACTCGACTGTAACCGGAAACATTTTTTTTCAAATGGCGTCACAATAACGCGGGAAAAGATCAACCACTTGAAATCACTTTTAAACGTAAAATTTGAACATTTATGGCAACAATACATTAAAATATAATAAATTCATACTTTCTAAAATGTTTATTTATATTTTACGGAACCTGCTGACATTATACAAACAATAACAAGATCAATAGTTTTCATGTATATTGTTAAGTGATGAATTGCGATCCGAACATATCCGAAGATTTTGCGTTCATCGATTGATGAACGCAATTGCCGAAAGGCAGTTCATTTAAGGAATGGAAGTTGAGGTGTAAATATTGTAAAGTTAACATATAATTCATACGTTTGGTACCAATAATGTGACAGAGAAGTGTTAAGGCAATGTGAACCCAATGTATAATATAGTTTGTTTCAAGATGGGATCTTGTTAAAAGCCTATTATACTAAATACTTTTAATCTCAAAGCAAATTGATTTTACAACTGAAAGGTCTGACTGACCATCTGGCCTTGATATTATTACATTTGTACAAATATTTCATTACTGGTGGAGACAACTATTGTAAAACACTATTTAACATTTTACTGACCTTACCTTATTATGCAACAACGTATGGCTTTTCGAAAATATATACTTGATTTGAATACAGGCCATCAGACTTGAAATCTCAACTGTTTGGCTCTCTTCAAACCAGGTAAGAACTTTGATCTTATTATTCTTAAGTAACTTTGTCATGTTTTCTTACATGTTGAAATATATAAGTTCTGTTCTTTTATTTTAAGTACAAGTTTTATTTTAACATTTAAAGATAAATTATAACTTAAATATTGACTGTTAACATAAGTTTAACAACCTATGTTCATTTATTTTTACAATTAATATTAGTTATGTACTGTTGTTTCATTATCATTTAAATACATAACTGGTATGTTACTCTGGCTAATGAACACATTTATGATTTAACCAATTCCCTTTTTGTTAAGTACCTCTCAACTAAAATGCTAAGCGATTTTTATCATAAAAGATACTAATTTATAAGTACAGATTATCAGTGTTCATTTACCAGAAACTGCCAATTTATTCATTATTGTTTTCATGTATATTCACTAGTAATGTAAAATAAAGCGACTTGAAATATCAACTGTTTGGCTCTCTTCAAACCAGGTATCCTCCAAACAAAGGCACAAGTGGTCTTAACGACAATAATATAATAATCAGCCAGGACTTTGACATACAATCAATTATAACAACAAAATAAGTCGAACGGCTAAAAACTGGTGGAAAATCCAAAAATCATAATTGACCACTTGTCGCACATGCTGAGGGTGCCATACACAAGATTACAAGGACCAGTCGAAGACCCAAGCCGTCCGTTGGTACAAGACCGTGAATCCATTCAAGCTCTCCCATCCAAGGAAGAAAACACTATGGCCGAACGAGGACAAGAAGTAGCCAGGCAAGCCGAGGCAGACCCTGGACTTCAAGCCGGGCTGGAAGGAGCTGCCAGATCACAAGGTAGGCCTCCTTTTAAAGTGGAGTTAGTTGGGAAATATGATCCCACTATTGATGCTAAGACATGGGTGGAAAGGTTCGAATATTTTGGCCGTGTTACTCAAACCGATCTGGCATCTCTCGCCAATTTTTTCGGCATGTATCTAGCTATAGGTACTGCCTTTGATTGGTTTACGACATTGTCCGATGACATCAAAAAATGATTTCAATACATTAAAAACAAGATTTATACAGCGTTTTGGTAAAAAGATAGACAAAGTTCAAACATGAGCTGATTTATTCCACATGAGACAAAGGTCAAAACAAACAGTTAGGGATTTTATTTATGAGGTACATACAAAAGCACACACTGCCGACATTTCTCAAGAAAACATTTTAAGTGCAGTGAGTGGTGGATTATTACCACATATTAGGGCTGATTTAAAGCGTAATCCTCCACAAACACTGGAGGGATTAATTGAAACAGCAGAATTATCCGAAAACGCATATGCAATTAATCCACCACAAATAAATTTCTCTGAACAAAGTCTTGCAGAAGTAGTCAATAACGCAATAGGTAATGTCAATATGGCAGAACTGAAAGAACAAGTTGATATTTTGGCGGCAAATCAGGCAGAAATATGCTAAATAAACAAATACATTCAAAGCAGTAATCATCACAACAATAGTAATCACTTCAGATACCAAAACACTTCAAATTCTGCACAACATAACAGACCAACTAATTTCAACCAGGACTCAAAGCACAAAAACTACAACAACCTCTCACCTGCATACAACAACCAATCAGAATGTAGAGCCTGTGGGAAAGCAAATCCTCATACTTTTTCACAATGCTTTGCAAAAACCAAAGTTTGCCATTTTTGTGGCGTTAAAGGCCACATTAAACCTGCCTGCTTGAAATTGAAGCAGCAAAATAGGAAATAGGGGTACTCGCCTGCCGGTGGTAAATAGGGGAACCACATGGATAGGCTAAAAATAAATAAACTACAGAACTTTTCTACAAAAGCAAACAAGATTAATCTAGAGCCTCAAAAGCAACAACACATTCAGAAAAAGGGAAAAATTAATTCAAACACAATTCCATCTAAAGCAAATGTGTCAAGTAAAACTTCTTTAAACAGTAATTCTATTGTTGTACAAATAAAAGATGAAGAAGTTAAAACTTTAATAGATTCAGGGAGTAGTTTATGTTGCATTAAGAAATCCCTCTTACAGAAGCTGTGTCCAGATCTGAAATCATTCAATAAAAGCAAATATTCACATGTTAAAGGCATAAGTGAGAGAATGATAAAAGTTCATGGTACTGTAAAATTGACAAGCACGATAGGAGACAAGGACTTTGAACATGATTTTCACATTTTGATGATATTCATCACTCTCTAATCATTGGAATTGATTTTCTCCAAAAACATGAATGTACTCTGACGTTTTCAAAGTCACAATTTGAAACCAACACTGGTGATCGAATAATAGGCTTTCTCTCAACCTTCAAAATTGGTCTAGTAAGACTAACTCAGTCTGTCAATATTGCACCAATGAGCGAATGTCTGGTGCCAGTTAGATTGTCAAAAATTGCTAATGGTGAGGTAGCACCAGTCAACTCTTTAACAGATAAGGAGATAGGATTAGCAAAATCTTTGATTAAATCAAAGCATGGTAGAGCTATGTGTAGAATTTTAAATCCCTTTCCATGTCAGAAATATGTTGAATCAGGTACTGTCATTGGCAAATTGGTTCCAATTGATGAAACTTCAATTAGTGCTCCTTTTCAAGAGGATGGCAGTAATGACAATCATGTCAGGTGCAATGACAATGTTGACATTGACAACGATATAGGAACAAATTCAACCTCTCCAATTGACAGTGATGAAATATTAAAAACTTTAGGAATTTCATTAGAGGACTCTGATGTATCTCAAGACGAAAAATTGAAGAATTTTATTGTCCGGAATAGAGATATGTTTGCATTAGACACATCAGAACTAGGGTACACCAAATTACACGCTCATAAGATAGAAACAGGA
The DNA here is from genome assembly GCF_026914265.1 of Mya arenaria. Taxonomy (NCBI): domain Eukaryota; kingdom Metazoa; phylum Mollusca; class Bivalvia; order Myida; family Myidae; genus Mya; species Mya arenaria. The sequence goes on along the minus strand of NC_069125.1, from coordinate 57,748,103 downwards.
GACGCACATCCTCAAAGACAGTATCCTTACAGAGTAGGGCCTGATCAAAAGAAAGAAATTGAGAGTCAAGTCAATGATATGCTAAAACATGACATCATAGAACCTTAAGATTCCTACTGGGCTGCACCTGTCATTCTTTGCAAAAAGAAAGATGGAACATTCCGTTTTGCAATTGACTACAGGAAACTTAATGCAACTACAGTTCCTCAAAATTATCCTTTGCCTAGAGTTGATGATGTTGTTGATTCGGTGAGCACCAATCAATCAAAAATTTTCTCAGTGCTAGATTTAAAAGCTGGATTTCATCAAATTCAGTTGGACCCTGAAACAAAGCACAAGTCTACTTTCACTTGTCACTTAGGAAACTACAATTTCAAAAGACTTCCTTACGGCCTTCGAAATGCGCCGATTGCATTCCAAAAACTTATGTGTACAGTTCTTAGAAATATCAACTTCAAATTTGCATTAATTTATGTTGATGACATTTTGGTACATTCAGCCAATGTAAAAGAACATCTAGAACATTTACAAATTGTCTTTGACCGATTGCGTGAAGCAAATTTAAAGTTGCAACCCAAGAAATGCAAACTTGCTACACATAGGGTAGAGTAGCTTGGTCATTGTTTCTCAAGTGCAGGTATTGAAGTCGATCCAAAAATAATTGAATCCGTAAAAACTTTTCCAGTTCCTAAAAATCAGAAACAGGTCAGACAATTCATGGGACTATGTAATTACTACCGCAAGTTCATTCTCAACTTTGCAGAGATAGCTCAGCCTATGTATGAGTTGACAAAACTTGAAAAATCTGGAATGATAAGTGTCAGATAGCATTTGATACATTGAAGAACAAACTAACTTCAGCTCCCATACTTATTTTGCCAAACCTTGACAAACCATTCATTGTTTCAACTGATGCCTCAAGTTCAGCTATAGGTTTTGTGTTAGGTCAGTATATGTCACATGTAGTTTAATTAATTTTAATTTTATGTGCGCAATAATTTACATGCGAAAACTATGATTAATTAACGGACTGAAAAAACAATGTGAATAACCATACTAAAGATTACTGAATTTATTCTGCATTTCAAATATAAAAACACAGAATAAAAAAAGTAAAATTATCATATTGGCTATAAAATATAATTCAAGTCATTAGTACACTTCACAGTAGAATTAGTACTTCCTTATTGTTCAGTCATCTACTATTTGTCAACTGTTATCGCGCATACGTGTTCCTCTTGTGGTGGCCAGATTTAAATCTTCTTCAGGGAACGTCATGGCAGCATTTTCCGTCATATCACATACTCTGAAAATAAGACATTATATTTTTCTATTAAACCGAAAGTATTCGCTTTCTTATCATAAGAAAACCGAAAAGCTTTTTTTCTCAAAACAACAACAACACACGTATAAAAGTGTTTCTTGCAGCACACTCATTAAGGTAGCAACGACTCCTAAAATAACAGTTTGATTAACATTCTGATATTTGTATAAACAAAATAAGATGAGAACATGATTATGTTTCGGGAGGCCAGAAGACGTGATGACTGAGCAATATTGAAATGTATTCTAACCACAACAGAGTTGCCTGGGGTTACAAGAGTGGAGATGGTTGGCATGAGTTTTCTTGCGAAGTTGACCTTCTAAGTTGCTCCGATAACTGTAAAAGTTGTTTGATTAATTGCAATAATCACCTTATAACAATTAAATGATGACTTATTTTAGCTGTTTACACAATCCATATTATTATATATATAACTGCTCTCATTCATACCCTTATTTTATCATGAATTACATCTTTATAAAATATATATGGTACATTAATTAATTAAGCACTTTGGAGGTTTACTCGAGAAAGCCATTACCTTTGCTGTGAAATTTGTTGATGGAGATGCAGTCGAATTCTGCGTGTGAAAGTGGCTGCTGAAATATCAAGAAGAACACATGTATAATGCGTTTATTTCTGTTTAATAAATTTATTAATTTAAAGATTGTTTTTAAAATCAAGACTAAAACCGTTATTCCATCATAATGCAGAACTTAATTAACATTTTGTTGTTTAAACAAACATATTAAAATGACTGTATGTGAACTCGGTAGATTCCGGCAAGCTTTATTTTGATAACACCGACAGCAATTGTAATTACTCGGAAACTTTCGCGGAAAGCCAAGGGTTAATGCTGATATCTTTTTTTCGTTGCACATATGAACTTCTTTGTGAAGTTTAATGATTGCGAGAATGCTTTTCGGGTGAAAATTATGTAACAAGGCAAATATAAGGTAATATGGTTGTAATAAACAGTATTGATACCCAACCAAATATTTTGTAAAGCATAAACTAAGCATTCTTAATCGCATCGAACTTACTCGATGTTAATCAAAAAAATAGTTAAAAAAGTGAGAACAGACAAACACAATTTCAAAACCAGTACTGGTAAAATGAGAAATAGAAAAGTTACCTCCATCTTTCACGACCAAGTACCCCTTTGAAATGTTGCATTTGATTATCCGCCAGTCTCACACAGCATATGCATTTTATTTCGCGATTCAAAATTTGTAAGACACCTCAAGTCCGCGTTATTCTTATCAATCACGGCTAATGTTCCATCTGTTGGTCAATACACACAACCATACGTTTTAACTATAACGTTTCTCACGCAAGTTCAAATGTTTTCTTGGTAAAAGTTCATGTATGTCTATTAGTAATGGTTTCAGTGTGTGCATCTTGTGAAACACATGACCGGAATAAATAAAGGTTAAGGTTCTCAAAGGGAAATCCGACCAGATTTGTGCAAGATAAGGCGAGTATTTATAAACAGGTGGATCTTGTACCCCATTGAGGTTACACACCACCATCGTTATTCCCTATATAATTCAATGTAAAATTATAAATTTTAGACAACATTTAAAGGCATTTCGAGCGAATGCAGGCTATGATAACCACATATATTCTTAAAGTACAAGCTTTAAATAACATTTTAAGCCAATCAAAAGGGGGGTCAAGTTCCTAAGAAAAATCACTCCACTTGAAAAACAAACTCTAAAAATTGCACTGTCCGCCATGACAGTTCTTCCAAAATGACCTTTCAACTATAGGGCAGCGGTTTATGCTTTAATCCCTACTCTAAATGATAAATCAAGCAGGAATAGATACTTAAGGTATAAAAGTTTCAGGAATAATGATAGTTTTGATTTACAGTGTATTGAGCATGTGAAAACATGTCTATCAATCATAAGAACATTTTTTTTTTATTGAGAATTTTCCACACAACGGAAGTACATATGACGTAATGGTGACGTCATTCCTTGATAGCCCATGAGGCTTATCGGTGAGTCAAATTATGAAGCACAGTATTGTACATGATGACCTCGAATCGAGTGGAAGTCAATTATTTATAGCCAACTGGGCTAAGTTTAGTTTTAATTGCTATTAGTGGTTGATGTTATAATGTCCCAATTAGTGACATAAGTAACATTTTAAGTGGACTTTAAAGTTCATAAAAGCTGAGTGTAAATTTATAGCATGGGGTCATGTTTTTTTTCCTTAATGTGTTTAACTCCCCTTTGTAGTTTTATTTTTATTTTTGTTGCATATTTTATATTACATGTAGTATGCGGTGTTCAGATGAAAGCATGGAAGATGTTAAGCTTTTAACTCGCTCTGTGAAATCTAAACAAAAACAATTCAATAATTTTCATGACTTTCGAATTATTTTGGATTTTGTGGCTGAAAATATTAGGCTAAGTTCGAAATTACGCTCCACTAAAATGTTTAAGTAGGATATTCCGTCCCAAAGGTTTTGTAGAAAAAACAAAGTACGAAATTCCGTGTCACACAAATGTTAAAGTATATAAATACGCCCGTAATTTGTTTACGCCTGGAACTTCCAATATTTTTACGCCCAGAATCCACTAGAAACTTGTAGGGATATTGGGCGGAAAAATGATTCCGTCCATACTCCAGGCGGAAATCACCGATTCCGTGCCAATTCCGCCTCAATTCTGCCCGGAATCCGCCCCTTTATTTCGTACGGGTATTGCCTGTCTTTCTCGAATAATATGTTATATCGTATGATCCTATATTTCTATGATTTAAGATGCAATCCGACCACAAGCCCCAGTTAGAAATCAGTGTTCCAGAAATTCAACGGCCAAAAGCCATCACTGGGAAGTCTGAAGCGTTATTCAAGAGTAATCCATGTACATGTTGAGTATGAAATCTATTTTGGTGGAATCTGACAAAATCATGGTGAACAATAATGCCTGATTGTTGTGTTTGTATTTAAATCTCTCTTTTTTAAATTTAAGAACGTGTCAGATTGCCGGCTGTTAGAAATGACTTAAATACTCTGTTTTCAAGAGAGTACTTGTATTTTTATGTGAAACGTACATGACAATAGTAATGCATATTTAAATGTTTCGTCGATATATGGCAACTTTATAGATCTTGCATGTTTAAAAATTTGTGCGAGGTGAAATATTTTCCTCGCAAAAGTCGTGTTTGGACTTATTGTTTATTTAATATAATAGACAAAGTTAAAAAGATATCAAAATAATGCATAGTTTTGTTTATTTTCAAATCATAAACGCTAAAGGTAATCATTTCATTGATGTGCTGTTGGTTAATATATTTTAAGTGGTTAATAATAAAGGTTTTCAAGAATCTACGGGCGTAGAAATGTGTAAATGGGAGAAATATCCCTGGTAAACATATTAAGAAGCTAACCCCACTGAATTTGTGGCAGGGGGGGGGGGGGGGTGCGGTTTCGTACAACGCAATATTTTACAACCACATTTTTGTATGTTGATGTATTGAAAAAACAAAACAAGGTCATGCCATATGCCTGAAATAGTATTGTTTCAAAAAGAATACCTTAAAATGTTACTGATTCACTTTGGTGAAATTTGTGACATTATGTCAACACGACATCCTGCTCGGTCCGGGAGCAATTCCCCGTACTTTATTCAACTCCCGGTTATATAGTTCAACACATACATTACCATCCCCTAGGAGGATTGGCTATACGGTCTGTCATGACGCCGTCATGTTACACTTCTCCCTTTCTCCCAAAAGCAAATAAACGAAAGTCATCAAACAAAACTATTTTCCGTCAAGGAGATTTGAAAAATATAAACAACATGACAATAATATAATTATGCTCCCTTAGAAGAAGAGGGAGTATATTGCTTTGCACATATCGGTCGGTCGGTAAGTCGGTCGGTCGGAAGGTCGGTCGACCAAAGCTTGTGCGAGTGATAAATCGACACTGCCTAAACCTATGGTCCTTTAACGTGACTTGGAGGTTGGGCGTGACCAGTAGATGATCCCTATTGATTTTAAGGTCATCAAATCAAAGGTAAAGGTCACATTGACATTGAACGCGAAAATATTGTCCGAGCGATAACTTGACTTAGCCTGCACTGACGATCCTCAAAATGCATGTGTAGTTTTGGCATGACCAGTAGATAACCCCTTTTCAATGTAAGGTCATCAGGTCAAATAAGCTGGAAATCAATACTCGGAAGGTTTATGATGCCTCTGAACCTTACCTGAAAATAAAATTAGACTACGAAGGTAATGGTAATTTCGCTCCTTCGCCTTCTTTCTTTCGCATTTTTGCGTCTTCGCTCCTTCTCCTTTGTACTTTCGTGTTTGGTTGCCTACTCCCCTTCGCTCCTTCGCCCTTGTACTCGCCCATTCCTTAATACCGATCCCCCCTCTGTGCTTGAATCTTGGCTCGCAGCAGCTACATATTGTTAACCATTTTCATGAATGTATAGGTGTTCTTACGTTGTCTATATATAGCTGTATTGAACAGTATACCAACACAAAAGACTAAGATGACATCAGTGGCTGTAAGGGGGATTTGGATACTCCCTCTAGAAAATAATTCAGCTCTTTGTAGTGTGAAGTGGTGCATTTTGGTTTATTCTTTGTATTTTTTTAATAAATCTGTATTTGCTTCGTTATTTAAATAATATGAATTTGCAAATTCGATTGTATATGCAACAAACAAGGAATCAATTGCTATTTTGAAATATTGCAAGTTTTATTTCCCCGAGCCAAAACATTGATTAAGGACTACTTTAAAATGATATAATTTTACCTGATTTCTCTGCCCTCGTTTAATGATAAAAGAACGTGGATTTCTTGATGGATTTGCTGAAAAATCCTTGGAAATATCTTGGTAAGCCTTATTCAATTATTGAAAAATGGAAGGTGAAGGGGCGAAGGTGCGAAAGTACGAATGTACGAAGGTGAATGAGCGACGACGCGAACGTTTTAAGGCGAATGAGCCAAGGAACAATGGCGAAGGAGCGAATTTACCATCGCGCCTTCGTACTTTCGCGAACACATTTTCGGAACACTAACTCACCGCTGAAATTCCATGATTCTAGGTCAAACCTTTCTTGAGTTATTGTGCTGACCAAAACATTTTGTGTGATTGACCTTGACTTTGACCTTTTGACCTCAAATGTAATAAGGGTCATCTACACGTCAATGGTAATCTTCATCAATTTAGCAAACATATATGCCCCTTTTTCCCAAGAGGGCATACAAATTTATGTATTTTATTCATTACATTCGGGAAATTCGCAACATTTACACCATTCACGACATTTGCAACATTAACAACATTGGCAACATCCAAGACATCATTAGTAGTATTCTCGAGATTCCCCTGATATAAAAAAATCACGACATACACAACCTTCTCGACATTTAGTAAATTCCCAACATACAACATTCGTAACATAAACGATATTCCCGATATTTACGACATTCATTTCATTACATTTACACTTTTCAAAATAGTATTCGCAACATTCGTGACACTTACAGCATTAACAACATACTAAACATTCACGACATTCACAAAATTTACGACATTCGCAAAATTCACGACATTCACAAAATTCACGACATTCGCAATATCCACGACACATAAACACCATTCGCGACATTCGGAGCATTCAGATCATTCATAATTTTCACGACATTCGCATCATACAATGATTTTGTACAAATACTCCGACGAAACAACACCAAGGTTATAACATTTCCTCTACTTTAGCTCAATGATATGCCTTTACATATAGGTTGAAATAAGGAAGATAGGATTGCACGCGCCTTCTCGTTTACTTAAACTAACAATACACATCATTATCGAGAACAAATCACTCACTATCTAAGTAAACTTACCATAAATGTACACTGTGTCAATTGTTTAAATGGTAATTATGCTTATTGACAACCACTGCATATCACATAAGTATTTACCTTTTAAAAATGCATATGCTGATACAAACAAAAAAAACGGTTTGTACTTCCATTTCACAGCACTACAAAAGATGAAAATGATAGTAAAGATCTATAGAAACGTCTTATTAAACACAAGCGGCAGTGACATTGACAGAACCAACCCTATGACCGAGCCCCCACCCCTATTGTTTTTTTTATAATAATAATAAGTATTTTATATTCAATACCAAAAATGATTGCAACATGATCATTTATCACAAAAACCTTAATATCAGTAAAAATATCCACGATTGTTCTTTTCCAAATAACTAATAACAAATAGTAAAGGAGTTGTTTTATTTATTTATGTTGTTGTTTGTTTGTTTGTTTGTGTGTGTGGATTTTGTTGTTGTTTTGTTTTGTGTTTTTAGTTGTTGTTTTTTGTTGTTGTTCTTTTTTTTGCGGGGGGGGGGGTGCAATTGAAGGAATAAGTATATACTAGTACATATATGTTTTGTATTCAATAGAGTTCAATTCAAATGAGAAGTTTATTATGATTTTACGTGAGTGCGAACTTACTGCAGTCGAGCAATTTATCTACATACAGAAAATTATCGTAGTAAACGACACTAGAATCTAAGCTTGTTTGTATATTGCCACGTAACATAGACTAGGCATGTGTGTTTTTAGACAAAACTTAATGTATTGCATGTTCAGACAATTATGGAGCCATTCTTGGACACATGTTAATATATATTTGGAACAACCAGATGTCTGGCCAGTACAAACGCTCACAGTTTTTTTCAAATATATGTACAGTGAACTGTATTTGCAACATTGCAAGCTTATCGAGAATAACCAAAAATCAACAAGAGTAAACAAATTAACGAACTTGTGTTGGCCATAAACGTACCACATATCTAATATTTATTGAGTGTCAAAACTGGTCCTGTATATGTCTGACATGACTATGGCGGTGTTTAAGCAGTATCTGAATACTTTTATTCCTGTCTCCGTGGCCTAGTCGCTAAAGCAACAGCCTGCTAAGCGTGAGGTCGTGAGTTCGACCACCGGCCGCGTGAAACCGAAATACGTTAACTTAAAAGTTGGTACAAGTAGCTTTTTTGTCACTTATGACTTATTTTAGCTGTTTACACAATCCATATTATTATATATATAGCTGCTCTCATTCATACCCTTATTTTATCATGAATTACATCTTTATAAAATATATATGGTACATTAATTAATTAAGCACTTTGGAGGTTTACTCGAGAAAGCCATTACCTTTGCTGTGAAATTTGTTGATGGAGATGCAGTCGAATTCTGCGTGTGAAAGTGGCTGCTGAAATATCAAGAAGAACACATGTATAATGCGTTTATTTCTGTTTAATAAATTTATTAATTTAAAGATTGTTTTTAAAATCAAGACTAAAACCGTTATTCCATCATAATGCAGAACTTAATTAACATTTTGTTGTTTAAACAAACATATTAAAATGACTGTATGTGAACTCGGTAGATTCCGGCAAGCTTTATTTTGATAACACCGACAGCAATTGTAATTACTCGGAAACTTTCGCGGAAAGCCAAGGGTTAATGCTGATATCTTTTTTTCGTTGCACATATGAACTTCTTTGTGAAGTTTAATGATTGCGAGAATGCTTTTCGGGTGAAAATTATGTAACAAGGCAAATATAAGGTAATATGGTTGTAATAAACAGTATTGATACCCAACCAAATATTTTGTAAAGCATAAACTAAGCATTCTTAATCGCATCGAACTTACTCGATGTTAATCAAAAAAATAGTTAAAAAAGTGAGAACAGACAAACGCAATTTCAAAACCAGTACTGGTAAAATGAGAAATAGAAAAGTTACCTCCATCTTTCACGACCAAGTACCCCTTTGAAATGTTGCATTTGATTATCCGCCAGTCTCACACAGCATATGCATTTTATTTCGCGATTCAAAATTTGTAAGACACCTCAAGTCCGCGTTATTCTTATCAATCACGGCTAATGTTCCATCTGTTGGTCAATACACACAACCATACGTTTTAACTATAACGTTTCTCACGCAAGTTCAAATGTTTTCTTGGTAAAAGTTCATGTATGTCTATTAGTAATGGTTTCAGTGTGTGCATCTTGTGAAACACATGACCGGAATAAATAAAGGTTAAGGTTCTCAAAGGGAAATCCGACCAGATTTGTGCAAGATAAGGCGAGTATTTATAAACAGGTGGATCTTGTACCCCATTGAGGTTACACACCACCATCGTTATTCCCTATATAATTCAATGTAAAATTATAAATTTTAGACAACATTTAAAGGCATTTCGAGCGAATGCAGGCTATGATAACCACATATATTCTTAAAGTACAAGCTTTAAATAACATTTTAAGCCAATCAAAAGGGGGGTCAAGTTATTCCTAAGAAAAATCACTCCACTTGAAAAACAAACTCTAAAAATTGCACTGTCCGCCATGACAGTTCTTACAAAATGACCTTTCAACTATAGGGCAGCGGTTTATGCTTTAATCTCTACTCTAAATGATAAATCAAGCAGGAATAGATACTTAAGGTATAAAAGTTTCAGGAATAATGATAGTTTTGATTTACAGTGTATTGAGCATGTGAAAACATGTCTATCAATCATAAGAACATTTTTTTTTTATTGAGAATTTTCCACACAACGGAAGTACATATGACGTAATGGTGACGTCATTCCTTGATAGCCCATGAGGCTTATCGGTGAGTCAAATTATGAAGCACAGTATTGTACATGATGACCTCGAATCGAGTGGAAGTCAATTATTTATAGCCAACTGGGCTAAGTTTAGTTTTAATTGCTATTAGTGGTTGATGTTATAATGTCCCAATTAGTGACATAAGTAACATTTTAAGTGGACTTTAAAGTTCATAAAAGCTGAGTGTAAATTTATAGCATGGGGTCATGTTTTTTTTCCTTAATGTGTTTAACTCCCCTTTGTAGTTTTATTTTTATTTTTGTTGCATATTTTATATTACATGTAGTATGCGGTGTTCAGATGAAAGCATGGAAGATGTTAAGCTTTTAACTCGCTCTGTGAAATCTAAACAAAAACAATTCAATAATTTTCATGACTTTCGAATTATTTTGGATTTTGTGGCTGAAAATATTAGGCTAAGTTCGAAATTACGCTCCACTAAAATGTTTAAGTAGGATATTCCGTCCCAAAGGTTTTGTAGAAAAAACAAAGTACGAAATTCCGTGTCACACAAATGTTAAAGTATATAAATACGCCCGTAATTTGTTTACGCCTGGAACTTCCAATATTTTTACGCCCAGAATCCACTAGAAACTTGTAGGGATATTGGGCGGAAAAATGATTCCGTCCATACTCCAGGCGGAAATCACCGATTCCGTGCCAATTCCGCCTCAATTCTGCCCGGAATCCGCCCCTTTATTTCGTACGGGTATTGCCTGTCTTTCTCGAATAATATGTTATATCGTATGATCCTATATTTCTATGATTTAAGATGCAATCCGACCACAAGCCCCAGTTAGAAATCAGTGTTCCAGAAATTCAACGGCCAAAAGCCATCACTGGGAAGTCTGAAGCGTTATTCAAGAGTAATCCATGTACATGTTGAGTATGAAATCTATTTTGGTGGAATCTGACAAAATCATGGTGAACAATAATGCCTGATTGTTGTGTTTGTATTTAAATCTCTCTTTTTTAAATTTAAGAACGTGTCAGATTGCCGGCTGTTAGAAATGACTTAAATACTCTGTTTTCAAGAGAGTACTTGTATTTTTATGTGAAACGTACATGACAATAGTAATGCATATTTAAATGTTTCGTCGATATATGGCAACTTTATAGATCTTGCATGTTTAAAAATTTGTGCGAGGTGAAATATTTTCCTCGCAAAAGTCGTGTTTGGACTTATTGTTTATTTAATATAATAGACAAAGTTAAAAAGATATCAAAATAATGCATAGTTTTGTTTATTTTCAAATCATAAACGCTAAAGGTAATCATTTCATTGATGTGCTGTTGGTTAATATATTTTAAGTGGTTAATAATAAAGGTTTTCAAGAATCTACGGGCGTAGAAATGTGTAAATGGGAGAAATATCCCTGGTAAACATATTAAGAAGCTAACCCCACTGAATTTGTGGCAGGGGGGGGGGTGCGGTTTCGTACAACGCAATATTTTACAACCACATTTGTATGTTGATGTATTGAAAAAACAAAACAAGGTCATGCCATATGCCTGAAATAGTATTGTTTCAAAAAGAATACCTTAAAATGTTACTGATTCATTTTGGTGAAATTTGTGACATTATGTCAACACGACATCCTGCTCGGTCCGGGAGCAATTCCCCGTACTTTATTCAACTCCCGGTTATATAGTTCAACACATACATTACCATCCCCTAGGAGGATTGGCTATACGGTCTGTCATGACGCCGTCATGTTACACTTCTCCCTTTCTCCCAAAAGCAAATAAACGAAAGTCATCAAACAAAACTATTTTCCGTCAAGGAGATTTGAAAAATATAAACAACATGACAATAATATAATTATGCTCCCTTAGAAGAAGAGGGAGTATATTGCTTTGCACATATCGGTCGGTCGGTAAGTCGGTCGGTCGGAAGGTCGGTCGACCAAAGCTTGTGCGAGTGATAAATCGACACTGCCTAAACCTATGGTCCTTTAACGTGACTTGGAGGTTGGGCGTGACCAGTAGATGATCCCTATTGACTTTAAGGTCATCAAATCAAAGGTAAAGGTCACATTGACATTGAACGCGAAAATATTGTCCGAGCGATAACTTGACTTAGCCTGCACTGACGATCCTCAAAATGCATGTGTAGTTTTGGCATGACCAGTAGATAACCCCTTTTCATTGTAAGGTCATCAGGTCAAATAAGCTGGAAATCAATACTCGGAAGGTTTATGATGCCTCTGAACCTTACCTGAAAATAAAATTAGACTACGAAGGTAATGGTAATTTCGCTCCTTCGCCTTCTTTCTTTCGCATTTTTGCGTCTTCGCTCCTTCTCCTTTGTACTTTCGTGTTTGGTTGCCTACTCCCCTTCGCTCCTTCGCCCTTGTACTCGCCCATTCCTTAATACCGATCCCCCCTCTGTGCTTGAATCTTGGCTCGCAGCAGCTACATATTGTTAACCATTTTCATGAATGTATAGGTGTTCTTACGTTGTCTATATATAGCTGTATTGAACAGTATACCAACACAAAAGACTAAGATGACATCAGTGGCTGTAAGGGGGATTTGGATACTCCCTCTAGAAAATAATTCAGCTCTTTGTAGTGTGAAGTGGTGCATTTTGGTTTATTCTTTGTATTCTTTTAATAAATCTGTATTTGCTTCGTTATTTAAATAATATGAATTTGCAAATTCGATTGTATATGCAACAAACAAGGAATCAATTGCTATTTTGAAATATTGCAAGTTTTATTTCCCCGAGCCAAAACATTGATTAAGGACTACTTTAAAATGATATAATTTTACCTGATTTCTCTGCCCTCGTTTAATGATAAAAGAACGTGGATTTCTTGATGGATTTGCTGAAAAATCCTTGGAAATATCTTGGTAAGCCTTATTCAATTATTGAAAAATGGAAGGTGAAGGGGCGAAGGTGCGAAAGTACGAATGTACGAAGGTGAATGAGCGACGACGCGAACGTTTTAAGGCGAATGAGCCAAGGAACAATGGCGAAGGAGCGAATTTACCATCGCGCCTTCGTACTTTCGCGAACACATTTTCGGAACACTAACTCACCGCTGAAATTCCATGATTCTAGGTCAAACCTTTCTTGAGTTATTGTGCTGACCAAAACATTTTGTGTGATTGACCTTGACTTTGACCTTTTGACCTCAAATGTAATAAGGGTCATCTACACGTCAATGGTAATCTTCATCAATTTAGCAAACATATATGCCCCTTTTTCCCAAGAGGGCATACAAATTTATGTATTTTATTCATTACATTCGGGAAATTCGCAACATTTACACCATTCACGACATTTGCAACATTAACAACATTGGCAACATCCAAGACATCATTAGTAGTATTCTCGAGATTCCCCTGATATAAAAAAATCACGACATACACAACCTTCTCGACATTTAGTAAATTCCCAACATACAACATTCGTAACATAAACGATATTCCCGATATTTACGACATTCATTTCATTACATTTACACTTTTCAAAATAGTATTCGCAACATTCGTGACACTTACAGCATTAACAACATACTAAACATTCACGACATTCACAAAATTTACGACATTCGCAAAATTCACGACATTCACAAAATTCACGACATTCGCAATATCCACGACACATAAACACCATTCGCGACATTCGGAGCATTCAGATCATTCATAATTTTCACGACATTCGCATCATACAATGATTTTGTACAAATACTCCGACGAAACAACACCAAGGTTATAACATTTCCTCTACTTTAGCTCAATGATATGCCTTTACATATAGGTTGAAATAAGGAAGATAGGATTGCACGCGCCTTCTCGTTTACTTAAACTAACAATACACATCATTATCGAGAACAAATCACTCACTATCTAAGTAAACTTACCATAAATGTACACTGTGTCAATTGTTTAAATGGTAATTATGCTTATTGACAACCACTGCATATCACATAAGTATTTACCTTTTAAAAATGCATATGCTGATACAAACAAAAAAAACGGTTTGTACTTCCATTTCACAGCACTACAAAAGATGAAAATGATAGTAAAGATCTATAGAAACGTCTTATTAAACACAAGCGGCAGTGACATTGACAGAACCAACCCTATGACCGAGCCCCCACCCCTATTGTTTTTTTTATAATAATAAGTATTTTATATTCAATACCAAAAATGATTGCAACATGATCATTTATCACAAAAACCTTAATATCAGTAAAAATATCCACGATTGTTCTTTTCCAAATAACTAATAACAAATAGTAAAGGAGTTGTTTTATTTATTTATGTTGTTGTTTGTTTGTTTGTTTGTGTGTGTGGATTTTGTTGTTGTTTTGTTTTGTGTTTTTAGTTGTTGTTTTTTGTTGTTGTTCTTTTTTTTGCGGGGGGGGGGTGCAATTGAAGGAATAAGTATATACTAGTACATATATGTTTTGTATTCAATAGAGTTCAATTCAAATGAGAAGTTTATTATGATTTTACGTGAGTGCGAACTTACTGCAGTCGAGCAATTTATCTACATACAGAAAATTATCGTAGTAAACGACACTAGAATCTAAGCTTGTTTGTATATTGCCACGTAACATAGACTAGGCATGTGTGTTTTTAGACAAAACTTAATGTATTGCATGTTCAGACAATTATGGAGCCATTCTTGGACACATGTTAATATATATTTGGAACAACCAGATGTCTGGCCAGTACAAACGCTCACAGTTTTTTTTCAAATATATGTACAGTGAACTGTATTTGCAACATTGCAAGCTTATCGAGAATAACCAAAAATCAACAAGAGTAAACAAATTAACGAACTTGTGTTGGCCATAAACGTACCACATATCTAATATTTATTGAGTGTCAAAACTGGTCCTGTATATGTCTGACATGACTATGGCGGTGTTTAAGCAGTATCTGAATACTTTTATTCCTGTCTCCGTGGCCTAGTCGCTAAAGCAACAGCCTGCTAAGCGTGAGGTCGTGAGTTCGACCACCGGCCGCGTGAAACCGAAATACGTTAACTTAAAAGTTGGTACAAGTAGCTTTTTTGTCACTTATGACTTATTTTAGCTGTTTACACAATCCATATTATTATATATATAACTGCTCTCATTCATACCCTTATTTTATCATGAATTACATCTTTATAAAATATATATGGTACATTAATTAATTAAGCACTTTGGAGGTTTACTCGAGAAAGCCATTACCTTTGCTGTGAAATTTGTTGATGGAGATGCAGTCGAATTCTGCGTGTGAAAGTGGCTGCTGAAATATCAAGAAGAACACATGTATAATGCGTTTATTTCTGTTTAATAAATTTATTAATTTAAAGATTGTTTTTAAAATCAAGACTAAAACCGTTATTCCATCATAATGCAGAACTTAATTAACATTTTGTTGTTTAAACAAACATATTAAAATGACTGTATGTGAACTCGGTAGATTCCGGCAAGCTTTATTTTGATAACACCGACAGCAATTGTAATTACTCGGAAACTTTCGCGGAAAGCCAAGGGTTAATGCTGATATCTTTTTTTCGTTGCACATATGAACTTCTTTGTGAAGTTTAATGATTGCGAGAATGCTTTTCGGGTGAAAATTATGTAACAAGGCAAATATAAGGTAATATGGTTGTAATAAACAGTATTGATACCCAACCAAATATTTTGTAAAGCATAAACTAAGCATTCTTAATCGCATCGAACTTACTCGATGTTAATCAAAAAAATAGTTAAAAAAGTGAGAACAGACAAACACAATTTCAAAACCAGTACTGGTAAAATGAGATATAGAAAAGTTACCTCCATCTTTCACGACCAAGTACCCCTTTGAAATGTTGCATTTGATTATCCGCCAGTCTCACACAGCATATGCATTTTATTTCGCGATTCAAAATTTGTAAGACACCTCAAGTCCGCGTTATTCTTATCAATCACGGCTAATGTTCCATCTGTTGGTCAATACACACAACCATACGTTTTAACTATAACGTTTCTCACGCAAGTTCAAATGTTTTCTTGGTAAAAGTTCATGTATGTCTATTAGTAATGGTTTCAGTGTGTGCATCTTGTGAAACACATGACCGGAATAAATAAAGGTTAAGGTTATCAAAGGGAAATCCGACCAGATTTGTGCAAGATAAGGCGAGTATTTATAAACAGCTGGATCTTGTACCCCATTGAGGTTACACACCACCATCGTTATTCCCTATATAATTCAATGTAAAATTATAAATTTTAGACAACATTTAAAGGCATTTCGAGCGAATGCAGGCTATGATAACCACATATATTCTTAAAGTACAAGCTTTAAATAACATTTTAAGCCAATCAAAAGGGGGGTCAAGTTATTCCTAAGAAAAATCACTCCACTTGAAAAACAAACTCTAAAAATTGCACTGTCCGCCATGACAGTTCTTCCAAAATGACCTTTCAACTATAGGGCAGCGGTTTATGCTTTAATCTCTACTCTAAATGATAAATCAAGCAGGAATAGATACTTAAGGTATAAAAGTTTCAGGAATAATGATAGTTTTGATTTACAGTGTATTGAGCATGTGAAAACATGTCTATCAATCATAAGAACATTTTTTTTTATTGAGAATTTTCCACACAACGGAAGTACATATGACGTAATGGTGACGTCATTCCTTGATAGCCCATGAGGCTTATCGGTGAGTCAAATTATGAAGCACAGTATTGTACATGATGACCTCGAATCGAATGGAAGTCAATTATTTATAGCCAACTGGGCTAAGTTTAGTTTTAATTGCTATTAGTGGTTGATGTTATAATGTCCCAATTAGTGACATAAGTAACATTTTAAGTGGACTTTAAAGTTCATAAAAGCTGAGTGTAAATTTATAGCATGGGGTCATGTTTTTTTTCCTTAATGTGTTTAACTCCCCTTTGTAGTTTTATTTTTATTTTTGTTGCATATTTTATATTACATGTAGTATGCGGTGTTCAGATGAAAGCATGGAAGATGTTAAGCTTTTAACTCGCTCTGTGAAATCTAAACAAAAACAATTCAATAATTTTCATGACTTTCGAATTATTTTGGATTTTGTGGCTGAAAATATTAGGCTAAGTTCGAAATTACGCTCCACTAAAATGTTTAAGTAGGATATTCCGTCCCAAAGGTTTTGTAGAAAAAACAAAGTACGAAATTCCGTGTCACACAAATGTTAAAGTATATAAATACGCCCGTAATTTGTTTACGCCTGGAACTTCCAATATTTTTACGCCCAGAATCCACTAGAAACTTGTAGGGATATTGGGCGGAAAAATGATTCCGTCCATACTCCAGGCGGAAATCACCGATTCCGTGCCAATTCCGCCTCAATTCTGCCCGGAATCCGCCCCTTTATTTCGTACGGGTATTGCCTGTCTTTCTCGAATAATATGTTATATCGTATGATCCTATATTTCTATGATTTAAGATGCAATCCGACCACAAGCCCCAGTTAGAAATCAGTGTTCCAGAAATTCAACGGCCAAAAGCCATCACTGGGAAGTCTGAAGCGTTATTCAAGAGTAATCCATGTACATGTTGAGTATGAAATCTATTTTGGTGGAATCTGACAAAATCATGGTGAACAATAATGCCTGATTGTTGTGTTTGTATTTAAATCTCTCTTTTTTAAATTTAAGAACGTGTCAGATTGCCGGCTGTTAGAAATGACTTAAATACTCTGTTTTCAAGAGAGTACTTGTATTTTTATGTGAAACGTACATGACAATAGTAATGCATATTTAAATGTTTCGTCGATATATGGCAACTTTATAGATCTTGCATGTTTAAAAATTTGTGCGAGGTGAAATATTTTCCTCGCAAAAGTCGTGTTTGGACTTATTGTTTATTTAATATAATAGACAAAGTTAAAAAGATATCAAAATAATGCATAGTTTTGTTTATTTTCAAATCATAAACGCTAAAGGTAATCATTTCATTGATGTGCTGTTGGTTAATATATTTTAAGTGGTTAATAATAAAGGTTTTCAAGAATCTACGGGCGTAGAAATGTGTAAATGGGAGAAATATCCCTGGTAAACATATTAAGAAGCTAACCCCACTGAATTTGTGGCAGGGGGGGGGGGGGGGTGCGGTTTCGTACAACGCAATATTTTACAACCACATTTTTGTATGTTGATGTATTGAAAAAACAAAACAAGGTCATGCCATATGCCTGAAATAGTATTGTTTCAAAAAGAATACCTTAAAATGTTACTGATTCACTTTGGTGAAATTTGTGACATTATGTCAACACGACATCCTGCTCGGTCCGGGAGCAATTCCCCGTACTTTATTCAACTCCCGGTTATATAGTTCAACACATACATTACCATCCCCTAGGAGGATTGGCTATACGGTCTGTCATGACGCCGTCATGTTACACTTCTCCCTTTCTCCCAAAAGCAAATAAACGAAAGTCATCAAACAAAACTATTTTCCGTCAAGGAGGTTTGAAAAATATAAACAACATGACAATAATATAATTATGCTCCCTTAGAAGAAGAGGGAGTATATTGCTTTGCACATATCGGTCGGTCGGTAAGTCGGTCGGTCGGAAGGTCGGTCGACCAAAGCTTGTGCGAGTGATAAATCGACACTGCCTAAACCTATGGTCCTTTAACGTGACTTGGAGGTTGGGCGTGACCAGTAGATGATCCCTATTGATTTTAAGGTCATCAAATCAAAGGTAAAGGTCACATTGACATTGAACGCGAAAATATTGTCCGAGCGATAACTTGACTTAGCCTGCACTGACGATCCTCAAAATGCATGTGTAGTTTTGGCATGACCAGTAGATAACCCCTTTTCATTGTAAGGTCATCAGGTCAAATAAGCTGGAAATCAATACTCGGAAGGTTTATGATGCCTCTGAACCTTACCTGAAAATAAAATTAGACTACGAAGGTAATGGTAATTTCGCTCCTTCGCCTTCTTTCTTTCGCATTTTTGCGTCTTCGCTCCTTCTCCTTTGTACTTTCGTGTTTGGTTGCCTACTCCCCTTCGCTCCTTCGCCCTTGTACTCGCCCATTCCTTAATACCGATCCCCCCTCTGTGCTTGAATCTTGGCTCGCAGCAGCTACATATTGTTAACCATTTTCATGAATGTATAGGTGTTCTTACGTTGTCTATATATAGCTGTATTGAACAGTATACCAACACAAAAGACTAAGATGACATCAGTGGCTGTAAGGGGGATTTGGATACTCCCTCTAGAAAATAATTCAGCTCTTTGTAGTGTGAAGTGGTGCATTTTGGTTTATTCTTTGTATTTTTTTAATAAATCTGTATTTGCTTCGTTATTTAAATAATATGAATTTGCAAATTCGATTGTATATGCAACAAACAAGGAATCAATTGCTATTTTGAAATATTGCAAGTTTTATTTCCCCGAGCCAAAACATTGATTAAGGACTACTTTAAAATGATATAATTTTACCTGATTTCTCTGCCCTCGTTTAATGATAAAAGAACGTGGATTTCTTGATGGATTTGCTGAAAAATCCTTGGAAATATCTTGGTAAGCCTTATTCAATTATTGAAAAATGGAAGGTGAAGGGGCGAAGGTGCGAAAGTACGAATGTACGAAGGTGAATGAGCGACGACGCGAACGTTTTAAGGCGAATGAGCCAAGGAACAATGGCGAAGGAGCGAATTTACCATCGCGCCTTCGTACTTTCGCGAACACATTTTCGGAACACTAACTCACCGCTGAAATTCCATGATTCTAGGTCAAACCTTTCTTGAGTTATTGTGCTGACCAAAACATTTTGTGTGATTGACCTTGACTTTGACCTTTTGACCTCAAATGTAATAAGGGTCATCTACACGTCAATGGTAATCTTCATCAATTTAGCAAACATATATGCCCCTTTTTCCCAAGAGGGCATACAAATTTATGTATTTTATTCATTACATTCGGGAAATTCGCAACATTTACACCATTCACGACATTTGCAACATTAACAACATTGGCAACATCCAAGACATCATTAGTAGTATTCTCGAGATTCCCCTGATATAAAAAAATCACGACATACACAACCTTCTCGACATTTAGTAAATTCCCAACATACAACATTCGTAACATAAACGATATTCCCGATATTTACGACATTCATTTCATTACATTTACACTTTTCAAAATAGTATTCGCAACATTCGTGACACTTACAGCATTAACAACATACTAAACATTCACGACATTCACAAAATTTACGACATTCGCAAAATTCACGACATTCACAAAATTCACGACATTCGCAATATCCACGACACATAAACACCATTCGCGACATTCGGAGCATTCAGATCATTCATAATTTTCACGACATTCGCATCATACAATGATTTTGTACAAATACTCCGACGAAACAACACCAAGGTTATAACATTTCCTCTACTTTAGCTCAATGATATGCCTTTACATATAGGTTGAAATAAGGAAGATAGGATTGCACGCGCCTTCTCGTTTACTTAAACTAACAATACACATCATTATCGAGAACAAATCACTCACTATCTAAGTAAACTTACCATAAATGTACACTGTGTCAATTGTTTAAATGGTAATTATGCTTATTGACAACCACTGCATATCACATAAGTATTTACCTTTTAAAAATGCATATGCTGATACAAACAAAAAAAACGGTTTGTACTTCCATTTCACAGCACTACAAAAGATGAAAATGATAGTAAAGATCTATAGAAACGTCTTATTAAACACAAGCGGCAGTGACATTGACAGAACCAACCCTATGACCGAGCCCCCACCCCTATTGTTTTTTTTATAATAATAAGTATTTTATATTCAATACCAAAAATGATTGCAACATGATCATTTATCACAAAAACCTTAATATCAGTAAAAATATCCACGATTGTTCTTTTCCAAATAACTAATAACAAATAGTAAAGGAGTTGTTTTATTTATTTATGTTGTTGTTTGTTTGTTTGTTTGTGTGTGTGGATTTTGTTGTTGTTTTGTTTTGTGTTTTTAGTTGTTGTTTTTTGTTGTTGTTCTTTTTTTTGCGGGGGGGGGGGGTGCAATTGAAGGAATAAGTATATACTAGTACATATATGTTTTGTATTCAATAGAGTTCAATTCAAATGAGAAGTTTATTATGATTTTACGTGAGTGCGAACTTACTGCAGTCGAGCAATTTATCTACATACAGAAAATTATCGTAGTAAACGACACTAGAATCTAAGCTTGTTTGTATATTGCCACGTAACATAGACTAGGCATGTGTGTTTTTAGACAAAACTTAATGTATTGCATGTTCAGACAATTATGGAGCCATTCTTGGACACATGTTAATATATATTTGGAACAACCAGATGTCTGGCCAGTACAAACGCTCACAGTTTTTTTCAAATATATGTACAGTGAACTGTATTTGCAACATTGCAAGCTTATCGAGAATAACCAAAAATCAACAAGAGTAAACAAATTAACGAACTTGTGTTGGCCATAAACGTACCACATATCTAATATTTATTGAGTGTCAAAACTGGTCCTGTATATGTCTGACATGACTATGGCGGTGTTTAAGCAGTATCTGAATACTTTTATTCCTGTCTCCGTGGCCTAGTCGCTAAAGCAACAGCCTGCTAAGCGTGAGGTCGTGAGTTCGACCACCGGCCGCGTGAAACCGAAATACGTTAACTTAAAAGTTGGTACAAGTAGCTTTTTTGTCACTTATGACTTATTTTAGCTGTTTACACAATCCATATTATTATATATATAACTGCTCTCATTCATACCCTTATTTTATCATGAATTACATCTTTATAAAATATATATGGTACATTAATTAATTAAGCACTTTGGAGGTTTACTCGAGAAAGCCATTACCTTTGCTGTGAAATTTGTTGATGGAGATGCAGTCGAATTCTGCGTGTGAAAGTGGCTGCTGAAATATCAAGAAGAACACATGTATAATGCGTTTATTTCTGTTTAATAAATTTATTAATTTAAAGATTGTTTTTAAAATCAAGACTAAAACCGTTATTCCATCATAATGCAGAACTTAATTAACATTTTGTTGTTTAAACAAACATATTAAAATGACTGTATGTGAACTCGGTAGATTCCGGCAAGCTTTATTTTGATAACACCGACAGCAATTGTAATTACTCGGAAACTTTCGCGGAAAGCCAAGGGTTAATGCTGATATCTTTTTTTCGTTGCACATATGAACTTCTTTGTGAAGTTTAATGATTGCGAGAATGCTTTTCGGGTGAAAATTATGTAACAAGGCAAATATAAGGTAATATGGTTGTAATAAACAGTATTGATACCCAACCAAATATTTTGTAAAGCATAAACTAAGCATTCTTAATCGCATCGAACTTACTCGATGTTAATCAAAAAAATAGTTAAAAAAGTGAGAACAGACAAACACAATTTCAAAACCAGTACTG
Organism: Mya arenaria; assembly: GCF_026914265.1. NCBI lineage: Eukaryota > Metazoa > Mollusca > Bivalvia > Myida > Myidae > Mya > Mya arenaria. Next base: position 57,725,681 of record NC_069125.1, on the reverse strand, counting down.
GTAAAATGAGAAATAGAAAAGTTACCTCCATCTTTCACGACCAAGTACCCCTTTGAAATGTTGCATTTGATTATCCGCCAGTCTCACACAGCATATGCATTTTATTTCGCGATTCAAAATTTGTAAGACACCTCAAGTCCGCGTTATTCTTATCAATCACGGCTAATGTTCCATCTGTTGGTCAATACACACAACCATACGTTTTAACTATAACGTTTCTCACGCAAGTTCAAATGTTTTCTTGGTAAAAGTTCATGTATGTCTATTAGTAATGGTTTCAGTGTGTGCATCTTGTGAAACACATGACCGGAATAAATAAAGGTTAAGGTTCTCAAAGGGAAATCCGACCAGATTTGTGCAAGATAAGGCGAGTATTTATAAACAGCTGGATCTTGTACCCCATTGAGGTTACACAACACCATCGTTATTCCCTATATAATTCAATGTAAAATTATAAATTTTAGACAACATTTAAAGGCATTTCGAGCGAATGCAGGCTATGATAACCACATATATTCTTAAAGTACAAGCTTTAAATAACATTTTAAGCCAATCAAAAGGGGGGTCAAGTTATTCCTAAGAAAAATCACTCCACTTGAAAAACAAACTCTAAAAATTGCACTGTCCGCCATGACAGTTCTTCCAAAATGACCTTTCAACTATAGGGCAGCGGTTTATGCTTTAATCGCTACTCTAAATGATAAATCAAGCAGGAATAGATACTTAAGGTATAAAAGTTTCAGGAATAATGATAGTTTTGATTTACAGTGTATTGAGCATGTGAAAACATGTCTATCAATCATAAGAACATTTTTTTTTATTGAGAATTTTCCACACAACGGAAGTACATATGACGTAATGGTGACGTCATTCCTTGATAGCCCATGAGGCTTATCGGTGAGTCAAATTATGAAGCACAGTATTGTACATGATGACCTCGAATCGAGTGGAAGTCAATTATTTATAGCCAACTGGGCTAAGTTTAGTTTTAATTGCTATTAGTGGTTGATGTTATAATGTCCCAATTAGTGACATAAGTAACATTTTAAGTGGACTTTAAAGTTCATAAAAGCTGAGTGTAAATTTATAGCATGGGGTCATGTTTTTTTTCCTTAATGTGTTTAACTCCCCTTTGTAGTTTTATTTTTATTTTTGTTGCATATTTTATATTACATGTAGTATGCGGTGTTCAGATGAAAGCATGGAAGATGTTAAGCTTTTAACTCGCTCTGTGAAATCTAAACAAAAACAATTCAATAATTTTCATGACTTTCGAATTATTTTGGATTTTGTGGCTGAAAATATTAGGCTAAGTTCGAAATTACGCTCCACTAAAATGTTTAAGTAGGATATTCCGTCCCAAAGGTTTTGTAGAAAAAACAAAGTACGAAATTCCGTGTCACACAAATGTTAAAGTATATAAATACGCCCGTAATTTGTTTACGCCTGGAACTTCCAATATTTTTACGCCCAGAATCCACTAGAAACTTGTAGGGATATTGGGCGGAAAAATGATTCCGTCCATACTCCAGGCGGAAATCACCGATTCCGTGCCAATTCCGCCTCAATTCTGCCCGGAATCCGCCCCTTTATTTCGTACGGGTATTGCCTGTCTTTCTCGAATAATATGTTATATCGTATGATCCTATATTTCTATGATTTAAGATGCAATCCGACCACAAGCCCCAGTTAGAAATCAGTGTTCCAGAAATTCAACGGCCAAAAGCCATCACTGGGAAGTCTGAAGCGTTATTCAAGAGTAATCCATGTACATGTTGAGTATGAAATCTATTTTGGTGGAATCTGACAAAATCATGGTGAACAATAATGCCTGATTGTTGTGTTTGTATTTAAATCTCTCTTTTTTAAATTTAAGAACGTGTCAGATTGCCGGCTGTTAGAAATGACTTAAATACTCTGTTTTCAAGAGAGTACTTGTATTTTTATGTGAAACGTACATGACAATAGTAATGCATATTTAAATGTTTCGTCGATATATGGCAACTTTATAGATCTTGCATGTTTAAAAATTTGTGCGAGGTGAAATATTTTCCTCGCAAAAGTCGTGTTTGGACTTATTGTTTATTTAATATAATAGACAAAGTTAAAAAGATATCAAAATAATGCATAGTTTTGTTTATTTTCAAATCATAAACGCTAAAGGTAATCATTTCATTGATGTGCTGTTGGTTAATATATTTTAAGTGGTTAATAATAAAGGTTTTCAAGAATCTACGGGCGTAGAAATGTGTAAATGGGAGAAATATCCCTGGTAAACATATTAAGAAGCTAACCCCACTGAATTTGTGGCAGGGGGGGGGGGTGCGGTTTCGTACAACGCAATATTTTACAACCACATTTTTGTATGTTGATGTATTGAAAAAACAAAACAAGGTCATGCCATATGCCTGAAATAGTATTGTTTCAAAAAGAATACCTTAAAATGTTACTGATTCACTTTGGTGAAATTTGTGACATTATGTCAACACGACATCCTGCTCGGTCCGGGAGCAATTCCCCGTACTTTATTCAACTCCCGGTTATATAGTTCAACACATACATTACCATCCCCTAGGAGGATTGGCTATACGGTCTGTCATGACGCCGTCATGTTACACTTCTCCCTTTCTCCCAAAAGCAAATAAACGAAAGTCATCAAACAAAACTATTTTCCGTCAAGGAGGTTTGAAAAATATAAACAACATGACAATAATATAATTATGCTCCCTTAGAAGAAGAGGGAGTATATTGCTTTGCACATATCGGTCGGTCGGTAAGTCGGTCGGTCGGAAGGTCGGTCGACCAAAGCTTGTGCGAGTGATAAATCGACACTGCCTAAACCTATGGTCCTTTAACGTGACTTGGAGGTTGGGCGTGACCAGTAGATGATCCCTATTGATTTTAAGGTCATCAAATCAAAGGTAAAGGTCACATTGACATTGAACGCGAAAATATTGTCCGAGCGATAACTTGACTTAGCCTGCACTGACGATCCTCAAAATGCATGTGTAGTTTTGGCATGACCAGTAGATAACCCCTTTTCATTGTAAGGTCATCAGGTCAAATAAGCTGGAAATCAATACTCGGAAGGTTTATGATGCCTCTGAACCTTACCTGAAAATAAAATTAGACTACGAAGGTAATGGTAATTTCGCTCCTTCGCCTTCTTTCTTTCGCATTTTTGCGTCTTCGCTCCTTCTCCTTTGTACTTTCGTGTTTGGTTGCCTACTCCCCTTCGCTCCTTCGCCCTTGTACTCGCCCATTCCTTAATACCGATCCCCCCTCTGTGCTTGAATCTTGGCTCGCAGCAGCTACATATTGTTAACCATTTTCATGAATGTATAGGTGTTCTTACGTTGTCTATATATAGCTGTATTGAACAGTATACCAACACAAAAGACTAAGATGACATCAGTGGCTGTAAGGGGGATTTGGATACTCCCTCTAGAAAATAATTCAGCTCTTTGTAGTGTGAAGTGGTGCATTTTGGTTTATTCTTTGTATTTTTTTAATAAATCTGTATTTGCTTCGTTATTTAAATAATATGAATTTGCAAATTCGATTGTATATGCAACAAACAAGGAATCAATTGCTATTTTGAAATATTGCAAGTTTTATTTCCCCGAGCCAAAACATTGATTAAGGACTACTTTAAAATGATATAATTTTACCTGATTTCTCTGCCCTCGTTTAATGATAAAAGAACGTGGATTTCTTGATGGATTTGCTGAAAAATCCTTGGAAATATCTTGGTAAGCCTTATTCAATTATTGAAAAATGGAAGGTGAAGGGGCGAAGGTGCGAAAGTACGAATGTACGAAGGTGAATGAGCGACGACGCGAACGTTTTAAGGCGAATGAGCCAAGGAACAATGGCGAAGGAGCGAATTTACCATCGCGCCTTCGTACTTTCGCGAACACATTTTCGGAACACTAACTCACCGCTGAAATTCCATGATTCTAGGTCAAACCTTTCTTGAGTTATTGTGCTGACCAAAACATTTTGTGTGATTGACCTTGACTTTGACCTTTTGACCTCAAATGTAATAAGGGTCATCTACACGTCAATGGTAATCTTCATCAATTTAGCAAACATATATGCCCCTTTTTCCCAAGAGGGCATACAAATTTATGTATTTTATTCATTACATTCGGGAAATTCGCAACATTTACACCATTCACGACATTTGCAACATTAACAACATTGGCAACATCCAAGACATCATTAGTAGTATTCTCGAGATTCCCCTGATATAAAAAAATCACGACATACACAACCTTCTCGACATTTAGTAAATTCCCAACATACAACATTCGTAACATAAACGATATTCCCGATATTTACGACATTCATTTCATTACATTTACACTTTTCAAAATAGTATTCGCAACATTCGTGACACTTACAGCATTAACAACATACTAAACATTCACGACATTCACAAAATTTACGACATTCGCAAAATTCACGACATTCACAAAATTCACGACATTCGCAATATCCACGACACATAAACACCATTCGCGACATTCGGAGCATTCAGATCATTCATAATTTTCACGACATTCGCATCATACAATGATTTTGTACAAATACTCCGACGAAACAACACCAAGGTTATAACATTTCCTCTACTTTAGCTCAATGATATGCCTTTACATATAGGTTGAAATAAGGAAGATAGGATTGCACGCGCCTTCTCGTTTACTTAAACTAACAATACACATCATTATCGAGAACAAATCACTCACTATCTAAGTAAACTTACCATAAATGTACACTGTGTCAATTGTTTAAATGGTAATTATGCTTATTGACAACCACTGCATATCACATAAGTATTTACCTTTTAAAAATGCATATGCTGATACAAACAAAAAAAACGGTTTGTACTTCCATTTCACAGCACTACAAAAGATGAAAATGATAGTAAAGATCTATAGAAACGTCTTATTAAACACAAGCGGCAGTGACATTGACAGAACCAACCCTATGACCGAGCCCCCACCCCTATTGTTTTTTTTATAATAATAAGTATTTTATATTCAATACCAAAAATGATTGCAACATGATCATTTATCACAAAAACCTTAATATCAGTAAAAATATCCACGATTGTTCTTTTCCAAATAACTAATAACAAATAGTAAAGGAGTTGTTTTATTTATTTATGTTGTTGTTTGTTTGTTTGTTTGTGTGTGTGGATTTTGTTGTTGTTTTGTTTTGTGTTTTTAGTTGTTGTTTTTTGTTGTTGTTCTTTTTTTTGCGGGGGGGGGGGGTGCAATTGAAGGAATAAGTATATACTAGTACATATATGTTTTGTATTCAATAGAGTTCAATTCAAATGAGAAGTTTATTATGATTTTACGTGAGTGCGAACTTACTGCAGTCGAGCAATTTATCTACATACAGAAAATTATCGTAGTAAACGACACTAGAATCTAAGCTTGTTTGTATATTGCCACGTAACATAGACTAGGCATGTGTGTTTTTAGACAAAACTTAATGTATTGCATGTTCAGACAATTATGGAGCCATTCTTGGACACATGTTAATATATATTTGGAACAACCAGATGTCTGGCCAGTACAAACGCTCACAGTTTTTTTCAAATATATGTACAGTGAACTGTATTTGCAACATTGCAAGCTTATCGAGAATAACCAAAAATCAACAAGAGTAAACAAATTAACGAACTTGTGTTGGCCATAAACGTACCACATATCTAATATTTATTGAGTGTCAAAACTGGTCCTGTATATGTCTGACATGACTATGGCGGTGTTTAAGCAGTATCTGAATACTTTTATTCCTGTCTCCGTGGCCTAGTCGCTAAAGCAACAGCCTGCTAAGCGTGAGGTCGTGAGTTCGACCACCGGCCGCGTGAAACCGAAATACGTTAACTTAAAAGTTGGTACAAGTAGCTTTTTTGTCACTTATGACTTATTTTAGCTGTTTACACAATCCATATTATTATATATATAACTGCTCTCATTCATACCCTTATTTTATCATGAATTACATCTTTATAAAATATATATGGTACATTAATTAATTAAGCACTTTAGAGGTCTACTCGAGAAAGCCATTACCTTGGCTGTGAAATTTGTTGATGGAGATGCAGTCGAATTCTGCGTGTGAAAGTGGCTGCTGACATATAAAGAAGAACACATGTATAATGCGTTTATTTCTGTTTAATAAATTTATTAATTTAAAGATTGTTTTTAAAATCAAGACTAAAACCGTTATTCCATCATAATGCAGAACTTAATTAACATTTTGTTGTTTAAACAAACATATTAAAATGACTGTATGTGAACTCGGTAGATTCCGGCAAGCTTTATTTTGATAACACCGACAGCAATTGTAATTACTCGGAAACTTTCGCGGAAAGCCAAGGGTTAATGCTGATATCTTTTTTTCGTTGCACATATGAACTTCTTTGTGAAGTTTAATGATTGCGAGAATGCTTTTCGGGTGAAAATTATGTAACAAGGCAAATATAAGGTAATATGGTTGTAATAAACAGTATTGATACCCAACCAAATATTTTGTAAAGCATAAACTAAGCATTCTTAATCGCATCGAACTTACTCGATGTTAATCAAAAAAATAGTTAAAAAAGTGAGAACAGACAAACACAATTTCAAAACCAGTACTGGTAAAATGAGAAATAGAAAAGTTACCTCCATCTTTCACGACCAAGTACCCCTTTGAAATGTTGCATTTGATTATCCGCCAGTCTCACACAGCATATGCATTTTATTTCGCGATTCAAAATTTGTAAGACACCTCAAGTCCGCGTTATTCTTATCAATCACGGCTAATGTTCCATCTGTTGGTCAATACACACAACCATACGTTTTAACTATAACGTTTCTCACGCAAGTTCAAATGTTTTCTTGGTAAAAGTTCATGTATGTCTATTAGTAATGGTTTCAGTGTGTGCATCTTGTGAAACACATGACCGGAATAAATAAAGGTTAAGGTTCTCAAAGGGAAATCCGACCAGATTTGTGCAAGATAAGGCGAGTATTTATAAACAGCTGGATCTTGTACCCCATTGAGGTTACACACCACCATCGTTATTCCCTATATAATTCAATGTAAAATTATAAATTTTAGACAACATTTAAAGGCATTTCGAGCGAATGCAGGCTATGATAACCACATATATTCTTAAAGTACAAGCTTTAAATAACATTTTAAGCCAATCAAAAGGGGGGTCAAGTTATTCCTAAGAAAAATCACTCCACTTGAAAAACAAACTCTAAAAATTGCACTGTCCGCCATGACAGTTCTTCCAAAATGACCTTTCAACTATAGGGCAGCGGTTTATGCTTTAATCGCTACTCTAAATGATAAATCAAGCAGGAATAGATACTTAAGGTATAAAAGTTTCAGGAATAATGATAGTTTTGATTTACAGTGTATTGAGCATGTGAAAACATGTCTATCAATCATAAGAACATTTTTTTTTATTGAGAATTTTCCACACAACGGAAGTACATATGACGTAATGGTGACGTCATTCCTTGATAGCCCATGAGGCTTATCGGTGAGTCAAATATTGAAGCACAGTATTGTACATGATGACCTCGAATCGAGTGGAAGTCAATTATTTATAGCCGACTGGGCTAAGTTTAGTTTTAATTGCTATTAGTGGTTGATGTTATAATGTCCCAATTAGTGACATAAGTAACATTTTAAGTGGACTTTAAAGTTCATAAAAGCTGAGTGTAAATTTATAGCATGGGGTCATGTTTTTTTTCCTTAATGTGTTTAACTCCCCTTTGTAGTTTTATTTTTATTTTTGTTGCATATTTTATATTACATGTAGTATGCGGTGTTCAGATGAAAGCATGGAAGATGTTAAGCTTTTAACTCGCTCTGTGAAATCTAAACAAAAACAATTCAATAATTTTCATGACTTTCGAATTATTTTGGATTTTGTGGCTGAAAATATTAGGCTAAGTTCGAAATTACGCTCCACTAAAATGTTTAAGTAGGATATTCCGTCCCAAAGGTTTTGTAGAAAAAACAAAGTACGAAATTCCGTGTCACACAAATGTTAAAGTATATAAATACGCCCGTAATTTGTTTACGCCTGGAACTTCCAATATTTTTACGCCCAGAATCCACTAGAAACTTGTAGGGATATTGGGCGGAAAAATGATTCCGTCCATACTCCAGGCGGAAATCACCGATTCCGTGCCAATTCCGCCTCAATTCTGCCCGGAATCCGCCCCTTTATTTCGTACGGGTATTGCCTGTCTTTCTCGAATAATATGTTATATCGTATGATCCTATATTTCTATGATTTAAGATGCAATCCGACCACAAGCCCCAGTTAGAAATCAGTGTTCCAGAAATTCAACGGCCAAAAGCCATCACTGGGAAGTCTGAAGCGTTATTCAAGAGTAATCCATGTACATGTTGAGTATGAAATCTATTTTGGTGGAATCTGACAAAATCATGGTGAACAATAATGCCTGATTGTTGTGTTTGTATTTAAATCTCTCTTTTTTAAATTTAAGAACGTGTCAGATTGCCGGCTGTTAGAAATGACTTAAATACTCTGTTTTCAAGAGAGTACTTGTATTTTTATGTGAAACGTACATGACAATAGTAATGCATATTTAAATGTTTCGTCGATATATGGCAACTTTATAGATCTTGCATGTTTAAAAATTTGTGCGAGGTGAAATATTTTCCTCGCAAAAGTCGTGTTTGGACTTATTGTTTATTTAATATAATAGACAAAGTTAAAAAGATATCAAAATAATGCATAGTTTTGTTTATTTTCAAATCATAAACGCTAAAGGTAATCATTTCATTGATGTGCTGTTGGTTAATATATTTTAAGTGGTTAATAATAAAGGTTTTCAAGAATCTACGGGCGTAGAAATGTGTAAATGGGAGAAATATCCCTGGTAAACATATTAAGAAGCTAACCCCACTGAATTTGTGGCAGGGGGGGGGGGTGCGGTTTCGTACAACGCAATATTTTACAACCACATTTTTGTATGTTGATGTATTGAAAAAACAAAACAAGGTCATGCCATATGCCTGAAATAGTATTGTTTCAAAAAGAATACCTTAAAATGTTACTGATTCACTTTGGTGAAATTTGTGACATTATGTCAACACGACATCCTGCTCGGTCCGGGAGCAATTCCCCGTACTTTATTCAACTCCCGGTTATATAGTTCAACACATACATTACCATCCCCTAGGAGGATTGGCTATACGGTCTGTCATGACGCCGTCATGTTACACTTCTCCCTTTCTCCCAAAAGCAAATAAACGAAAGTCATCAAACAAAACTATTTTCCGTCAAGGAGGTTTGAAAAATATAAACAACATGACAATAATATAATTATGCTCCCTTAGAAGAAGAGGGAGTATATTGCTTTGCACATATCGGTCGGTCGGTAAGTCGGTCGGTCGGAAGGTCGGTCGACCAAAGCTTGTGCGAGTGATAAATCGACACTGCCTAAACCTATGGTCCTTTAACGTGACTTGGAGGTTGGGCGTGACCAGTAGATGATCCCTATTGATTTTAAGGTCATCAAATCAAAGGTAAAGGTCACATTGACATTGAACGCGAAAATATTGTCCGAGCGATAACTTGACTTAGCCTGCACTGACGATCCTCAAAATGCATGTGTAGTTTTGGCATGACCAGTAGATAACCCCTTTTCATTGTAAGGTCATCAGGTCAAATAAGCTGGAAATCAATACTCGGAAGGTTTATGATGCCTCTGAACCTTACCTGAAAATAAAATTAGACTACGAAGGTAATGGTAATTTCGCTCCTTCGCCTTCTTTCTTTCGCATTTTTGCGTCTTCGCTCCTTCTCCTTTGTACTTTCGTGTTTGGTTGCCTACTCCCCTTCGCTCCTTCGCCCTTGTACTCGCCCATTCCTTAATACCGATCCCCCCTCTGTGCTTGAATCTTGGCTCGCAGCAGCTACATATTGTTAACCATTTTCATGAATGTATAGGTGTTCTTACGTTGTCTATATATAGCTGTATTGAACAGTATACCAACACAAAAGACTAAGATGACATCAGTGGCTGTAAGGGGGATTTGGATACTCCCTCTAGAAAATAATTCAGCTCTTTGTAGTGTGAAGTGGTGCATTTTGGTTTATTCTTTGTATTTTTTTAATAAATCTGTATTTGCTTCGTTATTTAAATAATATGAATTTGCAAATTCGATTGTATATGCAACAAACAAGGAATCAATTGCTATTTTGAAATATTGCAAGTTTTATTTCCCCGAGCCAAAACATTGATTAAGGACTACTTTAAAATGATATAATTTTACCTGATTTCTCTGCCCTCGTTTAATGATAAAAGAACGTGGATTTCTTGATGGATTTGCTGAAAAATCCTTGGAAATATCTTGGTAAGCCTTATTCAATTATTGAAAAATGGAAGGTGAAGGGGCGAAGGTGCGAAAGTACGAATGTACGAAGGTGAATGAGCGACGACGCGAACGTTTTAAGGCGAATGAGCCAAGGAACAATGGCGAAGGAGCGAATTTACCATCGCGCCTTCGTACTTTCGCGAACACATTTTCGGAACACTAACTCACCGCTGAAATTCCATGATTCTAGGTCAAACCTTTCTTGAGTTATTGTGCTGACCAAAACATTTTGTGTGATTGACCTTGACTTTGACCTTTTGACCTCAAATGTAATAAGGGTCATCTACACGTCAATGGTAATCTTCATCAATTTAGCAAACATATATGCCCCTTTTTCCCAAGAGGGCATACAAATTTATGTATTTTATTCATTACATTCGGGAAATTCGCAACATTTACACCATTCACGACATTTGCAACATTAACAACATTGGCAACATCCAAGACATCATTAGTAGTATTCTCGAGATTCCCCTGATATAAAAAAATCACGACATACACAACCTTCTCGACATTTAGTAAATTCCCAACATACAACATTCGTAACATAAACGATATTCCCGATATTTACGACATTCATTTCATTACATTTACACTTTTCAAAATAGTATTCGCAACATTCGTGACACTTACAGCATTAACAACATACTAAACATTCACGACATTCACAAAATTTACGACATTCGCAAAATTCACGACATTCACAAAATTCACGACATTCGCAATATCCACGACACATAAACACCATTCGCGACATTCGGAGCATTCAGATCATTCATAATTTTCACGACATTCGCATCATACAATGATTTTGTACAAATACTCCGACGAAACAACACCAAGGTTATAACATTTCCTCTACTTTAGCTCAATGATATGCCTTTACATATAGGTTGAAATAAGGAAGATAGGATTGCACGCGCCTTCTCGTTTACTTAAACTAACAATACACATCATTATCGAGAACAAATCACTCACTATCTAAGTAAACTTACCATAAATGTACACTGTGTCAATTGTTTAAATGGTAATTATGCTTATTGACAACCACTGCATATCACATAAGTATTTACCTTTTAAAAATGCATATGCTGATACAAACAAAAAAACGGTTTGTACTTCCATTTCACAGCACTACAAAAGATGAAAATGATAGTAAAGATCTATAGAAACGTCTTATTAAACACAAGCGGCAGTGACATTGACAGAACCAACCCTATGACCGAGCCCCCACCCCTATTGTTTTTTTTATAATAATAAGTTCAATACCAAAAATGATTGCAACATGATCATTTATCACAAAAACCTTAATATCAGTAAAAATATCCACGATTGTTCTTTTCCAAATAACTAATAACAAATAGTAAAGGAGTTGTTTTATTTATTTATGTTGTTGTTTGTTTGTTTGTTTGTGTGTGTGGATTTTGTTGTTGTTTTGTTTTGTGTTTTTAGTTGTTGTTTTTTGTTGTTGTTCTTTTTTTTGCGGGGGGGGGGGGGGGTGCAATTGAAGGAATAAGTATATACTAGTACATATATGTTTTGTATTCAATAGAGTTCAATTCAAATGAGAAGTTTATTATGATTTTACGTGAGTGCGAACTTACTGCAGTCGAGCAATTTATCTACATACAGAAAATTATCGTAGTAAACGACACTAGAATCTAAGCTTGTTTGTATATTGCCACGTAACATAGACTAGGCATGTGTGTTTTTAGACAAAACTTAATGTATTGCATGTTCAGACAATTATGGAGCCATTCTTGGACACATGTTAATATATATTTGGAACAACCAGATGTCTGGCCAGTACAAACGCTCACAGTTTTTTTTCAAATATATGTACAGTGAACTGTATTTGCAACATTGCAAGCTTATCGAGAATAACCAAAAATCAACAAGAGTAAACAAATTAACGAACTTGTGTTGGCCATAAACGTACCACATATCTAATATTTATTGAGTGTCAAAACTGGTCCTGTATATGTCTGACATGACTATGGCGGTGTTTAAGCAGTATCTGAATACTTTTATTCCTGTCTCCGTGGCCTAGTCGCTAAAGCAACAGCCTGCTAAGCGTGAGGTCGTGAGTTCGACCACCGGCCGCGTGAAACCGAAATACGTTAACTTAAAAGTTGGTACAAGTAGCTTTTTTGTCTGGCGCTAGGCATTTAAAGGGTTATGCTTGGAAAAGTGGTGTACTCAGGAAAGGTGAACTCCGTGTATCGAAAAAACTAGCAAGGGTCCCGTACCGGATGTACCAGCTCGCAAAATGTACGTTCGAATTTGGAAAATCGCGAGGCCCGTAAAAACTTGCCTGTGCTCGCACGGTTATTGCAGGGGAGTCGCAGGGTCAGCGTACGATGTCTGTACGACACTACTGACTTGCGATGTTCACACGCGGCCCGCAAGACGCTGTACGGCTCCATACGGCATCCTTGGTATCATCTAATTTACCCTCCGTAGCCTGTTCCGGTCCGTCGAATTACATGCCTACTTCTCCCGGGATTTCTCTTGGGAGCCTTCCCCTTTCCTTTTCTATTCGTAGCACAATGTCGTTTTGGGAGCAGGAATCGTTTTTCTATAGTTATTATTACTCGTAGTTTTCACTTCAGCTGAATAGGTTATTATGATAATTGTTCAGATATCACCGAACTGGTCTATTATTGTCGTGCACACACCGTACGAGCGCCGTTCGCACACATGCATCGTACGAGTCACGCCCGAGCTCTTTGAGAGCTCCGCACGAATTGTAGGCGATGTTCTGCGTAATATATATGAAGGATAAATGTTTATTTACAAAATCACAAAGTCCTCATCATCAGCAATTTAAAAAAAAAGTTTTCCAACACATTATTAGTGGATATGCATTTAAAAAATATATATTCTGCATCATATTTTAGTTATGATACTACCATAGCAAAGGTACACCAACTTTTCAAACTAGTAGATGAAAGGACTCGGTCCTCAGATATATATCGTCTTGGATCAATGAGCTTTAAAGATGGCAAAAGACAGAAATCACCCTGATTTTCTTAACCACAGAGTTTATGTTTACCGTGGCGTATCTCAACACGAATGCAAACAGAGGCAGTGCGCAATGACTCATAATTGTCTCTTGAGCTGACGATTGTATTCTAAATTTCTTGAAAGCCGGAATGTTAAGTTGTATATATATTGCACACAAATCCTCTCAAATGATCACTTGAGTCCAACTTCAGAAAATGTGAGGAGTAAGGGCCGAATTCAGAACAACCACTCTCACTCAAAATCAATGAGTTAATCCTCTGTAATCACATAACGGTCGAGTGCGAGGGATAAATGTACATGCCAAGTAGAAAAGGTGAAATATATCAGATTTTGGAACAAATAAGAGACATCCTCGCTCCCAGAACATATTTAAAGCTTCACTCTCACAGATTGAACGTTTTGACAACTTTTTCATTTTTTGTCTTGGAACGAGCAAATATTTGCGTAAATATCTGCAAACCAGTGTAAAAAGACATCTGACAAAAGATCAGATCGCAGATTGTCATATTTCCGTTCCAAATTTGATGTTTTATGCATTTTCTTAAACCGTTACTAAAACAGCAATTTTGGAATGGAAATACGAAAATCTGCGATTTGATTTTTTGTCAGCAGTCTTATATCACTGGTTTGCAGATATTTACGCAAAAAGTTTTTCATTCTAAGACAAAAAAATAAAAAAAAAGTTGGAAAAACGCTAAATCTGTGAGAGTGCAGCTAGAATCGACCGGAATAATCCATTGAAGTACGTGTGCTTCAAAAACGTTGCCTTCTATTAAAAACTCAAAATTTTCAAAAGAATGCGCAAATCATATATTTGTTTTGTTTCGTAATGATCTTGAACGCCCAGCAAACTTGACGGTTGTGTTTCATCGATGGCTGCAAGAACATGCAGCTAAATGTTCGTGAAGTTAGCAGCCTAGCGGCGTGAACTTGGCGGACTATGTGATACAATGGAAAGCGGATACATATTTAAGACTACAACAACAAAAAACCATGCATTTAAAGTTTTAAACGCATTTTGCAACATTTATTTACAATCGTGTGGTTTCAGAAAAACAATTATTTTCAAACATATGTTTACTGTAAACATCACCATAGTCAAACTATGATCATGAAAACATACATGTATTTGTACTGTTTTGATCACTTGATGAAGTGGAGTGCTAGCGAGGCGTGTTAATACGAACAGATCACTGTAGTGTAACTCCCCTTATTTCACTCATGTGGTTGGAGTGTGAGTGAGAGTGGATGTTCTGAATTCGGCCCAAAAATTGGTGAACCGGGCTAATAAAATAGGATCATTTTATTTGGTAGAAAACAAACGAAAGTAAATGACTGTGAGAATTATCGCTAAGAGACACAGCATTCCATTTGGACTTTTTTAAAGCATTCTCGTACAGGAATGGAAAATGGCATCAACGCTAAGTAAGTTATTTTTATTATCATCTGTTTAAATTCAAGTATGTTATAATATTAACATATTGGGTTGTGTCCGGTAATATCCAAAGCCTTGGTTATTTTCAAAGACAATATATTTGCTTTTATATCAATCCCCAGACGGATTTCCGGTGACGCTTGATGACGTCACAAGTGCACGTGATCGGATTCTCCGGCATCTGCATTACACTCCGGTTTTGACGTCCTCGACTTTTGACAGCAAATACGGACGCAAGTTTTATTTCAAAGCGGAAAACTTTCAGAAAACCGGATCATTTAAATCTAGGGGAGCGCTAAATGCGGTATTGTTGATTTTTATTATATCACTAAATTACTTACATATACAATTAAAGGTTTTCATACGCGTTTGCATCAGCTGGGGTTGAAGATACATTTTGTAAGAAAACCGTTGTGTTCTCATCATTTATTAGAATTGATCCAAGCGGTGTACATTTTCAGCACGTTTTACATTACACATTCATAAAGGCTAATATGCAAAACAGCGACATAAAAACAGCAACCGAGAATGTTTAACACTTTACACGTATTACCGTTTAAGGTAACGAAGCTTGTGGAAGAAAAACAGGAACGAGTTGTCGGCGTAGTAAGTATTCAATTTTCAAGATTTAGTGTAAATGCCAATCGTTTCCCTGTAACAGAGAGACGAAAACTGTAAGCTTATGGCAATCGCCTCATTCCTTACGATGATACATTTAGAAAAAGAACTATAAAGTTAAATCATTTTTAAACATGTACAATTTATATATAAAAAAGTTTTCAAGATTGGTACTTATGCCAATACAAAATACGCTTGGATCAGATTAAGTGTGAAACATAATTAGAACACAATAACTTTGAAATATATCACATTATTACATGTAGGTAATTATAAAACGTGTAAAATCAAGTGAATACATGTTAATTAATATTTATATGCATGTGTTGTTTCAATGCATCTTCATGAAATAAATAATACTTAAGGGCTTTCCACAGCTCAAAAGTTGCTTGAAGGACCAAAAAATAAAATGTTTTAAAAACCATTTTTATTTAGTTTTGATATTCAATATTTAGCAGTCATAATATATTCGTTGCAAAATGTGTAGCTATATTAAGGAGTTGAGCAAATTTTACGAAAGAAAATTTTATCAGATTTCTAATCAAAAAGCATTTCGGAAATGTCTTTAGACAAAATAAATTTGTTTTTGTGTTAAAATGGTCAGTACACCCCAATCAAGATGGTGTTTGGACTGTGTAGTCATTGCAGTTCTTTTAAGAAAGTTATTTGCATTTTTGTGGTCAGGGAATAAATTTATTGCGCTTGTTTTCATTGTTTTATTGAAAAACTTTCTTATAAGATAATATATATCATTAAGAACTCATAAAACATTGTCTATTAGATACTCTTGGATATTTTGACAAAAAAAATAGTTATGTTGTCGACAGACTTTTCCGAAAAAAAATGAAAATGCCTTTTGGTCCAAATCCGATCAAATCTTCCTTCGTAAAATTTGGTCTACACCCTCGTACACACAAAAATGTCGCAAAGGATCTACGTTTTTTCCTCCTAGAAAAATTATAAAACATGAACCTTTGAAACATTTTTATGTTCGACCTTCCCCACACAAATTCTTCACTGTGTAAGGTTTGTCACATTGTGTCTTTCAGTTCTTAAGAAATGATGAAAATTAAATGCAAATGAAATATGAAAAAAATCTTCTTTAATTGATGGTATGAATAAAAGAATAAGGGAGTTAACAAAGACTGCTACTATGTTTCACTGAGGTCATTCTGTATGTACAAAGGAAGGAATACAGAAGTTCAATCCATATAGGTTTTTTTTTTCAAATTTGGGATATTAAATCTAGTATTCATATTTAGACTTGAACTTTCTTTGATAGATGAGTATGAAAATGCTACGACGCAATTTAAAGTTGCATGCTTTTGTGGGGATTGGCAAACTACATTGAATTATTATTTATGTATACTGAAATAAACTTCTAACCCACGATCTTAAATGACATCAGCGTTTAACTACTTTTTTATACAGCAAACTTATTCAACTCGCTACCCATGGTATATCATACCCTGTATTGCATGCATATTACCATAAGTTTTCTGTTAAAGTGAGTGGATTTACAAGAAAAGAGAGGTTTAATAAGCTGATACATCGATTGAGCTAACACTCGTTTGTTAGCTCAATCGATGTATCAGCTTATTAATCTGCTATAAAAATCAACAACAATATTTACACATAGCCTCCCATAATTCATGTTTTTGGATGAACGCATATGAAACTTATTGGAATATTTTACTTTGAACGATGGTTGTTACCTTAACTGAGATGGTAACGACATTTTGTTTACATCAATAATAACTGGTGCATTAGGAGCATTTCAGTATACTTGCCAATCCTAGAAGAAACAATAATGCAATGATTCAGACCCCCGTTTGATCGTGAACAAGTTGCCTTAAATTGTTGAGCTGATGGTTTTTCTGAGTATCTATTTTAACTTATTTAATATATTCAGGTAAATACTAAACCAGAGAAGCTAAGTTTTACCCATTATGATAAAGCCCCAACCTCTGTTTGGGCCAGTGAATTTGTTTATATATATATATATATATATATATATATATATATATATATATATATATATATATATATATATATATATATATATATATATATATATATATATACATGTATACGATAAAAGAAATAAATAAAAGGCTAGAACGATTCTTGTTCCTGATTAAAAAGTGATACATTTATTCTTAAGTATGTTAACATAAAATAATAGCATACACGACACGTTATCATGTATGTCGTAACTTATGACATTGATATATATTTGTAGAAATGGTAAAAAAATGTAACAATTAGATCACATTCAAATCGCACCTTATGGGTCTATACGTGATGTTTAAGCCTTTTAGTATTTCCATCGCCATTACAAAATAGCTGACAAACGTCTGTTAACTAAGTGATGTCTGACGCTATATACTTTGCAGATATGAGACTAAGGCATGTCTGAGTCTAGAGAATTTGCAGTTATGAGCCACGAGTCTGATATCAGACTTGCAGGACTGGAGACTCACCGTAACTTTGACCCTGTTTGTGTTTGTCAGACGACGCACTCTAGCGGAAACCACGGACAGGCCCTTGCATGGGCAGCCCAGCACTGCGGTCTCCCTTGTAACGTAATCGTACCCCGTAACACGCCCACTGTCAAGATCGACGCAATCAAAGGATACGGGGCGGACGTCACGCTATGTGAACCAAACCCTACTTCCAGGTGATGTCTTAATTTCGTTCGCGGCTTCACGATTTATTTCATTTTTTATACAGATTTCTTTAATGCATTTTATACACAATATGAGCATATAGGGTCTGCATATTTTAGTTACTTGTCTGACGAGATGAACTGAGGAGCTCAAGGTAAGGTTTCCATTGTTGTTGTTGTTGTTGTTGTTGTTGTTGTGGTTCTTGTTATTGTTGATAAGGTTCTTATTGTTAAACGCTTGTATATGTTCTACCCTTCTGCATGTTGTTAAGAGCGGAGACGTGCGCGGCTATCTGCAGTGAGAAGAACTATGTGTACATTCCTTCCGCTGACCACTACGACGTCATGGCTGGCCAGGTGAGATTTTGTACGAGAAATGAGTTGGGGTTTCCTCGTTCCAACGTTGAAAAGTCTTGAGTTTTAATCACAATATAATTAGGTTTATGTGGGAATTTGTTAAAGCGGATTTAGATCTGAAAATGACAATGCAAATATTCTTTAATTAACAATTTTCAAGTAGAAAAAATGACTAAAGAAAGTGTATTATGTGACAGACTTTTCAGCGAACAAGAGAACAAGACACCCGTAGAAAATAAAAATATTTTAAACAAAGGGACTGTGTACCATTTTAATATCATGATAATACTAAGGGTAATATATGATTCAATTAATAATATGATCATAGCCATTCGACAAGCTCAAATATCACGCGATTTATAAAAAAAAACATATGCTAACGAGATATTACATATGTGTGAATGGATGCTCTTGACTACAGAGATATGAACCTGAATCCCTGTATCAAATTACATCATAAATCGTTAAGAATAAACAAGTATACATATTCACATTCTTCATCAATGAATAACATTCCTGCTTTACACGCACACGTCCTTCATCTGTAGATAACATTCCTGCTTTACACGCACACGTCCTTCATCTGTAGATAACATTCCTGCTTTACACGCACACGTCCTTCATCTGTAGATAACATTCCTACTTTACACGCACACGTCCTTCATCTGTAGATAACATTCCTGCTTTACACGCACACGTCCTTCACCTGTAGATAACATTCCTGCTTTACACGCACACGTCCTTCATCTGTAGATAACATTCCTGCCTTACACGCACACGTCCTTCATCTATAGATAGCATTCCTACTATACACGCACACCTCCGTCATCTGTAGATAACATCCCTATTATACACGAATATCTCTGTAATCTGTAAATAAGATCCTTGCTATAAACGCACATCCTCTTCACCTGTAGATAACATCCCTGATACACACGCACATCTCCGTCACATGTAGATAACATCCCTGCTATACACGCACATCTCCTTCACCTGTAGATAACATCCCTGCTATACACGCACATCTCCTTCACCTGTAGATAACATCCCTGCTATACACGCACATCTCCGTCACCTGTAGATAACATCACTGCTATACACGCACATCTCCTTCACCTGTAGATAACATCCCTGCTATACACGCACATCTCCGTCACCTGTAGATAACATCCCTGCTATACACGAACATCTCCTTCACCTGTAGATTACATCCCTGCTATACACGAACATCTCCTTCACCTGTAGATTACATCCCTGCTATACACGCACACCTCCGTCATCTGTAGATAACATCCCTGCTATACATGCACATCTCCGTCATCTGAAGATAACATCCCTGCTATACACGCACATCTCCGTCATCTGTAGATAACATCCCTACTATACACGCACATCTCCGTCATCTGTAGATAACATCACTGCTATACACGCCCACCTCCGTCATCTGTAGATAACATTCCTGCTATACACGCACAACTCCGTCATCTGTAGATTACATCCCTGCTATACACGCACATCTCCGTCATTTGAAGATAACATCCCTGCTATACACGCACATCTCCGCCATCTGTAGATAACATCACTGCTATACACACACACCATTGTCATCTGTAGATAACATTCCTGCTATACACGCACACCCTCTTCATCTGTAGATTACATCCCTGCTATACACGCACATCTCCGCCATCTGTATAATACATCCCTGCTATACACGCACATCTCCGTCATCTGTAGATTATATCCCTGCTATACACGCACATCTCCTTCACCTGTAGATAACATCCCTGCTATACACGCACACACCCGTCATCTGTAGATAACATCCCTGCTATACACGCACATCTCCTTCACCTGTAGATAACATCCCTGCTATACACGCACACACCCGTCATCTGTAGATAACATCCCTGCTATACACGCACATCTCCTTCACCTGTAGATAACATCCCTGCTATACACGCACACCTCCTTTATATGTAGAAAACATTCCTGCTATACACGCACACCTCCGTCATCTATAAGTAACATTCCTGCTATACACGCACACCTCCGTCACCTCTAGATACCACTCATGCTAAACACGCATAAATATTTCATGTGTAGATAACATCCCTGCTATACACTCACACCCTCTTCACCTGTAGATAACATCCCTGCTATACACACACACCTTCTTCACCTATAGATAGCATTCCTGCTATACACGCACATCTCCTTCACCTGTAGATAGCATCCCTGCTGTACACGCACGCCTTCTTTATCTGTAGATAGCATTCCTGCGATACACGCACATCTCCTTCACCGGTAGATAGCATCCCTGCTATACACACACACCCTCTTCACCTGTAGATAGCATTCATGCTATACACGCACATCTCCTTCACCTGTAAATAGCATCCCTGCTATACACGCACACCTTCTTTATCTGTAGATAGCATTCCTGCTATACACGCACACCTTCTTTATCTGTAGATAGCATTCCTGCTATACACGTACACACACCTTCTTTATCTGTGAGTAACATTCCTGCTGAACACGCGCACCTCCGTCATCTGTGAGTAGCATTCCTGCTGAACACGCACACCTCCGTCATCTGTGAGTAACATTCCTTCTAAACACGCACAATTCCGTCATCTGTAAGTAACATTCCTGTTTAACACGCACAGTTCCGTCATCTGTGAGTAACATTCCTTCTAAACACGCACAATTCCGTCATCTGTAAGTAACATTCCAGTTACATTACTGCTAAACACGCACACCTCCGTCATCTGTAAGTAACATTCCTGTTTAACACGCACACCTCCGTCATCTGTAGATAACATTCCTGCTGAACACGCACACCTCCGGCATCTGTGAGTAACATTCCTGCTGAACACGCACACCTCCGTCATCTGTGAGTAACATTCCTGCTGAACACGCACACCTCCGTCATCTGTGAGTAACATTCCTTCTGAACACGCACAGCTCCGTCATCTGTGAGTAACATTCCTGTTGAACACGCACGCCTCCGTCATCTGTGAGTAACATTCCTTCTAAACACGCACATTTCCGTCATCTGTAAGTAACATTCCTGTTTAACACGCACAATTCCGTCATCTGTAAGTAACATTCCTGTTTAACACGCACACCTGCGTCATCTGTCAGTAACATTCCTGCTGAACACGCACACCTATGTCATCTGTGAGTAACATTCCTTCTAAACACGCACAATTCCGTCATCTGTAAGTAGCATTCTTGCTAAACACGCACAATTCCGTCATCTATAAGTAGCATTCTTGCTAAACACGCACAATTCCGTCATCTGTAAGTAGCATTCTTGCTAAACACGCACACCTCCGTCATCTGTAAGTAGCATTCTTGCTAAATACGCACAATTCCGTCATCTGAAAGTAGCATTCTTGCTAAACACGCACAATTACGTCATCTGTAAGTAGCATTCTTGCTGAACACGCACAATTCCATCATCTGTAAGTAGCATTCTTGCTAAACACGCACAATTCCGTCATCTGTAATTAGCATTCTTGCTAAACACGCACAATTCCGTCATCTGTAAGTAGCATTCTTGCTAAACACGCACAATTCCGTTATCTGTAAGTAGCATTCTTGCTAAACACGCACACCTCCGTCATCTGTAAGTAGCATTCTTGCTAAATACGCACAATTCCGTCATCTGTAAGTAGCATTCTTGCTAAACACGCACAAATCGTCATCTGTAAGTAGCATTCTTGCTAAACACGCACACCTCCGTCATCTGTAAGTAGCATTCTTGCTAAATACGCACAATTCCGTCATCTGAAAGTAGCATTCTTGCTAAACACGCACAATTACGTCATCTGTAAGTAGCATTCTTGCTGAACACGCACAATTCCATCATCTGTAAGTAGCATTCTTGCTAAACACGCACAATTCCGTCATCTGTAAGTAGCATTCTTGCTAAACACGCACAATTCCGTCATCTGTAAGTAGCATTCTTGCTAAACACGCACAATTCCGTCATCTGTAAGTAGCATTCTTGCTAAACACGCACACCTCCGTCATCTGTAAGTAGCATTCTTGCTAAATACGCACAATTCCATCATCTGTAAGTAGCATTCTTGCTAAACACGCACAATTCCGTCATCTGTAAGTAGCATTCTTGCTAAACACGCACAATTCCATCATCTGTAAGTAGCATTCTTGCTAAACACGCACAATTCAGTCATCTGTAAGTAGCATTCTTGCTAAACACGCACAATTCAGACATCTGTAAGTAGCATTCTTGCTAAACACGCACAATTCCGTCATCTGTGAGTAACATTCCTGCTGAACACGCACACCTCCGTCATCTGTAAGTAACGTTCTTGCTAAACACGCACAATTCCGTCATCTGTAAGTAACATCCCTGCTATACACGCACACCTTCTTCATCTATAGATAACATCCCAGCTATACACGCACACCTCCGTCATCTGTAAGTAACATCCCTGCTATACACGCACACCTTCTTCATCTATAAATAACATCCCTGCTATACACGCACACCTCCGTCATCTGTTGATACCACTCCTGCTATACACGCACACCTCCGTCATCTGTAAATACCACTCCTGCTAATCATGATCACCTCTTTCATCTGTAGATTACATCTCTGACATACACGCACACCTCCTTTATGTGTAGATAGCATTCCTGATTATCACTTCAACTAAATAACATCCCTGCTATACACGCACACCTACATCTATAGATTACGTTCCTGCTGAACACGCACACCTACTTTATATGTAGATTGCATTCCTGATTATCACTTCAACTAAATAACATCCCAGTTATACACGCACACCTACATCTATAGATTACGTTCCTGCTGAACACGCACACCTACTTCATCTCTAGAAAACATTCCTGTTGTACACGCACACCTCCGTCATCTGTAGATAGCATCACTGCTATACACGCAAACCTCCGTCATCTGTAGATAACATCACTGCTATACACGCACACCTCCGTCATCTGTAGATAACATCACTGCTATACACGCCCACCTCCGTCATCTGTAGATAACATCACTGCTATACACGCACACCTCCGTCATCTGTAGATAACATCACTGCTATACACGCACAACTCCGTCACCTGTATAAAACATCACTGCTATACACGCACACCTTCTTCATTTGTAGATAGAATCACTGCTATACACGCACATCTCCGTCATCTGTAGATAACATCACTGCTATACACGCACATCTCCGTCATCTGTAGATAACATCACTGCTATACACGCACAACTCTGTCATCTGTAGATAACATCACTGCTATAAACGCACACCTCCTTCATATCTAGATAACATCCCTTCTATACACGCATACCTCCGTCCGTCATCTGTAGATACCACTCCTGCTAGACACACACACCTCCGTCATCTGTAGATACTACTCCTGCTTATCACGAGCACCTCTTTAATCTGTAGATTACATTTCTGAAATACACGCACCCCTCCTTTATATGTAGATAGCATTCCTGATTATCACTTCAACTAAATAACATCCCAGTTATACACGCACACCTACATTTATAGATTACGTTCCTGCTGAACACGAGCATCTATTTCTTCTTTAGATAGCATCACTGCTACACACGCATACATCCTTAATATATAGATAGGCATGTTATACATGCACACTTCCTTCTTCCATTGTTAGCATCATTCCCATATGATCACACTTCCTTCGTCTAAACATAGTATCATCTGTAGATAACAACCCTGCTATACACGCATACCTCCAGCTCATTAGAATGACCCCTTGGACAAGTGTTGGCGTAGTCATTATTCAGTGCATTTGTTTTATACACATTTTAATTTATGATTCCAAAACACCAGCCTGTAAGTGCACCCTTAATTAAACCACGTGCCTAACGAAATGGTTCCGATGCATTCAAACGGAAATGTTCCACCAAAAACAGACAATATATACCATAAGTCTGTCCAATTGTACATACATCCCATAAAACGGAATACTCATATGTGAGCTTCACTGAAGCACCGTGAATTACCAATCGTTTTTCTGTAGTTATATAGAGCGCCAATTTTTCGAAATTCTCGGCTTTTTATTCAAATAATTTACATCAAAATGAACAATGTACTTCGAAATTGATACATTGACGTTTTTAAAGACACAAATAAAATTCAGTAATGCTTTCTTTACAAGACACTATAGTATAATGATTCCACGAACTTTTGTACTTTCCCTCATTACAACAAAAGTTGATGTTTTAAGCTACAATCGCAGCTACTCTCACAGCCTAAATCCTCTCTGTTCCAGGGAACCATTGCTCTCGAGTTCCTTGAACAGGTCCCCATGCTGGACGCCATACTGGTCGCGGCGAGCGCGGGGGGAATGGTTTCTGGTATCGCATGCGCAGCCAAACAACTTAAACCGGAAATAAAAAGTAAGACGAAAATGTTAAACGAATAAAACTACTTTACTGGATACTGCATGAAAAAAATAACATATATCTTTATCAAAGCTGTAAAATGATAAATGTGACAGCAGGTCTGATATGTAGATATCACAGGCGGCAGTATCGTTGCCATGGCCCCCACCCGCACATGACAACGCCCGCACTCTGACAATTGTCAAAAGAGAAGTCATGGCAATGTAAATGCCGCCTGTGGTAACTGACATTTTGCGGAGGGAAATTTCATCATCAAGGAGTTGTATGTATAACATAGACTATTACATTACTAGTATAGAAATGGTTGGTTGTTGAAAGTGGTGTAGAAATACTTCACAATATGTTTTGCAGTTTTCGTTGTAGAGCCGTTTGGAAAGGACCTCGAACGATGCCTGCGAGAAGGTATAGTCACTTCTTCACACCTTCTGCCTTCTTTTATTAATTAACATACAGTGCAATTTCCTCTCGTCTTAAACATTATAGCTCACTATTTGCATACATAATTTAATGGTCAAGAAATAGTGAAAAGGAAATAATCAATGTCAAATCCAAGACATATACTTCATCACAGGCTTGTATTACTGTAATTTAACCTAGTCTGCATGTATTATTCAACACCACCGCCAGTGAATATGATGTCAACACAACACCTAGAAGTTGTTTCTATTAGGTGAGTCTCTTAACAATTTATTTATACGTTTGAGATTTCAACGTCTACCGTAAGAGCTTCTTTACTGCATATGTCTGTATCGTCTAGCTATTTCATTTGCTATGCTCTTTGTTGCGATTTTGTAATCTATATCTAGAAGACCAGATCGGAGGACCGTTTAAAAGTACATCGAGATCTTTACATGGCTTTTAAAAGAAATCAAATCCTATTTTTGTAGTTTAGAAAGTGATTGAGTTTCAAACTAATCGTAAATAAAATTTTTAAAAAATGAAAATTTAAACTATCCCAGAATGCTTTATAAAATTCGACAGTTTATCCATTAGAACAAAGACTTTTATTTAAGCTCATATCGTTTTAGGCATAAAAAACTTTCACACTTTGTTTTTTCCTCGTTGCTTAATTTTGTCGAGAAATTTATAACACTAAAGTGTGGTTGTTTTTTTGTATAGATTTTCATAAAAACTTCTGTATTCTTTTAAAATATAATTCATGTCCGTTAATACAGATTTGATTTATGTTTATTTATTGTTTTCTGTTGGTAATGACGTTTTTCAAGATTATCAAAAATTTGACTTTTTTCTCGTCTAATTTTACGTTTTGAGTTTTTTATGAAATCTCATTCCGTTGAATTTTGCTGTCAAACTAATCTAGTTCTTGTTTAAAGGTTGCTTATTCTTCTGCATTGCTATCAGATTGTTTTGGAATTTTATTTAGTTTTTCGAAGATTTGTTTTTCTTTTTATCTTTTTCTTTTTGTTGCATATTTAATTGAAACGTTTCTTATAGCACTTTTGATGAGTTCCCAAAGAGTATTGGAATTATATTTGTTATTAATTTCTACAGTTTCCCTTATAGCAGTTTGAATTTGATTTTGAAATGCAATGTTGTTTATGATGCTGTCGTTTATTTTAAAGTTTTTGCTCAAGTGTTTTCAGAGTGCGAACTACAGTTGAGTGATCTATTTTAAATACTGGTTTAATATTACAGTTAGGTATTGTGTTACGCAAATATTTAGAAATAAGAAAGTATTCCAAACGGGAATAGATTGGTTTTGCATTGGAATGCCAGGTGTGTTGGTGCAAGTTTGGGTTATTTTCGCTCAAGTATCGATCGAGTTGAAATAAGATATAAGTTTATTAAATATTATTTGATTTTGATTTAATTTGTATCTGATCTACCATTTCGTTTGTCAATTAAAGTTTTAAGCACAGTGTTGAAATCACCGCCTATTTTTATATTCCTTTGAGTATTGCTAGTACAAAAAATTATATTGTGTTATATATAAATGTATTGTTATAGTTTTGTCCATAAACATTAACTAGAGTCATATTTCTGTTGATAATTTTTATATCGACTATTATTAAGCGACTTACTATTAACTCATTAAAATTTGAACATTCAATGTTTGATTGTTTGTTTACAAGGAAAGCAACACCTTTATTTGTTTTAAGTCTACTGAAGAATAACTGGCCTGTCCGGTCTCGTTTCCCGGATAGGCTTGTTGATATATCCAAGTGAGATTCTTGTAAAAATATAATAGCATTAGACTTATCCTCTAGATATGTAAATACTTGTAACGTTTCAATTTATATCCGAGTCCTTAATAATAAGTTTTTAAGGTACAGAAAATAATACTCATTAATTACATATATTTACAAGTAAATCATTTCGAAATGACCTGTTGTCTCTCAAAAAAGAGCATTTTCCATAATATCCATATAGTTTTCGGGCATAATTCTAGAAAAAAATAACACTAAGAATAATTGAATAATAAATGGTTTTGTAAAGCTTTCGATCCAATCTATGAACGATGACGCGTAACGCTAGGATATATATATATTTGAAATGGTTTAGCATTGATTCATTTTACGTTTTTATAATTCCATCTATTTAATACGGGTTCAATTTAAGAAAGCATGACAAACATGCTAAAATTAATTCTATTGTAAAAAAAGCCATCAATATCATGAACGACATGTCCGCATTTGCATAAAAGAGCAATCATTAAACAAAATTGCATATTATTTCAAAAACATATTGTTCAATGTTAAAAGATTTGTATCATGCTCCCATATATAAATTTTAGGCAAAAGTAATTTTCTTCATGCGCATAAAATTGCTTACAAATGTGAAAGTATTGCCCTTACGCTATTTGTATTATTGTTCTTCGTAAATTTATGTGTTCTTGTTTCATTATCTTGTGCAGATTATTTTGCAAAAAGAATTACGCATGCATAACATTTGTGATTAAAAGGGTAAACAATTTAATTGTCTTATTTTTCGAGATTTACCTTCTGATCCCTTAGTAGATGTAGAATGGTTTATGGTTTATCAAGAAAGCATAAAAATGGTGTTGTAACAAGCTGTATTTATAAGGGAGCCAAATAAATAAAACAGTTCAACTTCTCTTAAGGCTTTCCGAAAAGAAAACGAAATGAAAACTGTAAAAAAATGGACGTATTAAGGCGACATTAAGTATAAGTGCATTATGTTTTGTATATTTTTATATTTTACTATGCTAACTTTTCGATTTTCAGGCTCATATTTACCATATAAATGTCCATAAAAATAGTTTAATCGTTTTGATGCGAATTATTACAAGGTAACATCTAGCTACAAAAGAAACAACACTGTCACACGGTTGTTGTATTGTTACCTAAAACATTGAAACGAGCAACAAGACATGTTTGATTTAGATAAAGATATGATATTAGTGCATATTATGATGTAAGAGCAATTTAAATTTGCTTAATTTACATGTTATACAAAGCTGGATAATTTTAGTTCCAAAAAAGGAAAAAAATAATTTTAACATTGTTTTTAATGTAACTATACTGTATGCATTCTTTGGTTTACAAACTAGTACATATATTAAAAGCCTAAACAGCATGTTAAACAACGTAGGTCAACTTACCTATAGGATATGGAAAGATGTAATAAAGTTTACTTCCATTGAGATATGACATTAAGTGCCTAAATACCATGCTATTCAACACTGGTTAAATTGATTTTCAAAGCAGGAAAAATGTTTTTCAATAAAAATGCTCCATCGTCACTATATGCATTATATGGTGTATATATCCTTGCTTGTATGTCCTGTAGAGCTCGTATAGGTGCGCCGTCCTTGTATGTCCTGTAGAGCTCATGTTGGTGTCCACGTCCTTGTATGTCCTGTAGAGTTCATGTATGTGTCCACGTCCTTGTAAGTCCTGTAGAGCTCATGTAGGTGTCCCCGTCCTTGTATGTCCTGTAGAGCTCATGTAGGTGTCCCCGTCCTTGTATGTCCTGTAGAGTTCATGTAGGTGTCCCCGTCCTTGTATGTCCTGTAGAGCTCATGTAGGTGTCCACGTCCTTGTATGTCCTGTAGAGCTCATGTTGGTGTCCACGTCCTTGTATGTCCTGTAGAGTTCATGTATTTGTCCACGTCCTTGTGTGTCCTGTAGAGCTCATGTAGGTGTCCACTTCATTGTATGTCCTGTAGAGCTCATGTTGGTGTCCCCGTCCTTGTGTGTCCTGTAGAGCTCATGTTGGTGTCCCCGTCCTTGTGTGTCCTGTAGAGCTCATGTTGGGGTCCACGTCCTTGTATGTCCTGTAGAGCTCATGTAGGTGGCCACGTCCTTGTATGTCCTGTAGAGCTCATGTTGGTGTCCACGTCCTTGTATGTCCTGCAGAGTTCATGTATGTGTCCCCTTGTTTGTGTGTCCTGTAGAGCTCATGTAGGTGTCCACGTCCTTGTGTGTCCTGTAGAGCTCATGTATGTGTCCACGTCCTTGTGTGTCCTGTAGAGCTCATGTTGGTGTCCCCGTACATGTATGTCCTTTAGAGCTCATGTAGGTGTCCCCGTCCTTGTGTGTCCTGTAGAGCTCATGTAAGTGCCCACGTCCTTGTATGTCCTGTAGAGCTCATGTAGGTGCCCACGTCCTTGTATGTCCTGTAGAGTTCATGTGGGTGTCCACGTCCTTGTGTGTCCTGTAGAGCTCATGTAGGTGCCCCCGTCCTTGTATGTCCTGTAGAGCTCATGTAGGTGTCCACGTCCTTGTATGTCCTGTAGAGCTCATGTAGGTGTCCACGCCCTTGTGTATCCTATAGAGTTCATGTTGGTGTCCCCGTCCTTGTATGTCCTGTAGAGCTCATGTAGGTGTCCCCGTCCTTGTGTGTCCTGTAGAGCTCATGTTGGTGTCCCCGTCCTTGTGTGTCCTGTAGAGGTCATGATGGTTTCCCCGTCCTTGTGTGTCCTGTAGAGCTCATGTAGGTGTCCCCTTGTTTGTGTGTCCTGTAGAGCTCATATAGGTGCCCCCGTCCTTTTGTGTCCTGTAGAGCTCATGTAGGTGTCCCCGAACTTGTGTGTGCTGTAGAGCTCATGTAGGTGCCCCATCCTTGTGTGCTTATCTAAGTGCCCCCGTCCTTGTATGTCCTGTAGAGCTCATGTAGATGCCCCCGTCCTTGTATGTCCTGTAGAGCTCATGTTGGTGTCCCCGTCCTTGTGTGTCTTGTAGAGCTCATGTTGGTGTCCCCGTCATTGTATGTCATGTAGAGTTCATATAGGTGCCCCCGTCCTTGTGTGTCCTGTAGAGCTCATGTTGGTGTCCCCGTCCTTGTATGTCCTGTAGAGCTCATGTTGGTGTCCCCGTCCTTGTATGTCCTGTAGAGCTCATGTTGGTGTCCACGTTCTTGTATGTCCTGTAGAGCTCATGTAGGTGTCCACGTCCTTGTGTGTCCTGTAGAGCTCATGTAGGTGTCCCCGAACTTGTGTGTCCTGTAGAGCTGATGTAGGTGTCCCTGTCCTTATGTGTCCTGTAGAGTCCATGTAGGTGCCCCCGTCCTTGTATGTCCTATAAAGTCCATGTAGGTGTCCACGTCCTTATATGTCCTATAGAGCTCAAGTAGATGTCCCCGTCCTTGTATGTCCTGTAGAGGTTTGTCCTGTTGAGCTCATGTTGGTGTTCACGTCCTTGTGTGTCCTGTAGAGCTCATGTTGGTGTCCACGTCATTGTATGTCCTGTAGAGCTCATGTAGGTGTCCCCTTCATTGTATGTCCTGTAGAGCTCATGTTGGTGTCTCCGTCCTTGTGTGTCCTGTAGAGCTCATGTTGGTGTCCCCGTCCTTGTGTGTCCTGTAGAGCTCATGTTGGTGTCCCCGTCCTTGTGTGTCCTGTAGAGTTCATGTTGGTGTCCCCGTCATTGTATGTCCTGTAGAGCTCATATAGGTGCCCCCTTCTTTGTGTGTCCTGTAGTGCTCATGTTGGTGTCCCCGTCCTTGTATGTCCTGTAGAGCTCATGTTGGTGTATCCGTCCTTGTATGTCCTGTAGAGCTCATGTTGGTGTCCACGTCCTTGTATGTCCTGTAGAGCTCATGTAGGTGTCCACGTCCTTGTGTGTCCTGTAGAGCTCATGTTGGTGTCTACGTCCTTGTATGTCCTGTAGAGCTCATGTAGGTGTCCCCTTGTTTGTGTGTCCTGTAGAGCTCATGTAGGTGTCCACGTCCTTGTATGTCCTGTAGAGCTCATGTTGGTGTCCCCGTCCTTGTATGTCCTGTAGAGCTCATGTAGGTGTCCCCGTCCTTGTATGTCCTGTAGAGTTCATGTAGGTGTCCATGTCCTTGTATGTCCTGTAGAGCTCATGTAGGTGTCCCCGTCCTTGTATGTCCTGTAGAGTTCATGTAGGTGCCCTCGTCCTTGTATGTACTGTAGATCTCATGTAGGTGCCCCCGTCCTTGTATGTCCTGTAGAACTGATGTAGGTGTCCCCTTGTTTGTATGTCCTGTAGAACTCATGTAGGTGTTCTCGTCCTTGTATGTCCTATAACGTCCATGTAGGTGTCCACGTCCTTGTATGTCCTGTAATGTCCATTTAGGTGTCCATGTCCTTGTATGTCTTGTAATGTCCATGTAGGTGTCCACGTCCTTGTATGTCCTAATATGTCCATGTAAGTGTCTACGTCCTTGTATGTCATGTACATCACATGAAGTTGTCCCCATCCTCTTATCAAAGTCTTGTGTTGTTCCCCTAGGCAAGCGTCTGTGGCCGGAGCCGCCCCAGTATGTGGACACGATAGCTGAAGGTATCCGCATTCAGCAGCTTGGAAAGCTCGCCTTTCCGATCGTTCTTTCTCTCGCGGAGAAAGAGGTCTTCACCACGGTACGGGTTCATCTCTATGATAGTGGAACAATCTGATCTATCTGTGGTTGCTGTAGTTGCTTAGACTATATCAAATATGTTATGGTGCAATTGCATATACAGCGAGGGGTTTCTTTTAGATGGAATCAGGCTGCAAACGAGGTCGGGGAAATATCTGCCTCACTCTTTTGTTAAGAACAAAAACAAAAACAGTGTTTTGTCATTTATTCAATTGTTGATAGTTCGTCGTTTTAAATACAATTCAAATGCAAATCTTGCATACATAAAAGATAAAAAACAGAGTTTTTACTGAAAAGCTTATAATATAATTTTAACAACAATGGTTTTATGCCGATTTTATAGATTCAAGTCATTTTAGTCATCCATACATGAGTGATAGGATGCCAAATTGTGTCTAGGACAAATAATACCATGTAATAAGCATATCATTAATATTTTCAATGTCCACTTTTAGTATTCATGATTTCTTTTTTGGGGTCCATTACACTTTAGTTTACTTGTTACGGACCATAAATCTGTCGTAAAAAAATCTTACGTTTGTTTCTTTCCTGTTTCAGACAAATGCTCAAATAGTGGAAGGGATGCGGTTTGCCTTTGAGAGAATGAAAGTAAGTGAAGTTGGCCGTCCTACAATAGTTTCTTTAACGTGTTATATTCAGTAAAAGTAGTTGTTGTAACTTCATGTATGTGATTTGAAATGCTGAATAACATATTAATTTTATGATCTGCATACGCTTTCCTATTCATGTATGCAGGTGGTGATAGAAGGAGCTTCCGGTGCGGTTATAGCGGCCGCCATGTCGAAGCGCCTGCGTCGGATGGACGGAAGACTACGGCACGTGGGTGTCATTTTGTGCGGTGGAAACGTGGACATTGATCACATACCCTGGCTACCAACACGAGAAGCGTGACTTCGGCTTTCCTGGTGTGCTGATACAGTTCTAGCGTGCACTGAACCCAATCAAAAGTGTCAAACATTTCCGTCCTCCTTATATGTCGACATTATTACCGCGTGAATTGTATTTCGATCCAGTATATCAGACTGATTTTAAGTAAGCTTTTATGATAGTTGCTTGTTTATATTAAACAATCATGCACTATAATGTGTATCAATATATTTGGTATAATACATTTTTTACAATTTATATATCATAATGATTTGAATCTTATAATGGTAAACCTGACAAAAGGATATTCTAATAAAATTAAAAAAGAAATATTAATGTTATATTCGTTTCTCATTTAGTGTATACTTATTTATTTTAGCGTCAGTTTGAAGACAGCAGTACGATGTCACTTGAGTCACTTACGAGTCCGATTTCTTAGTTAAAAACAGTGGTGCTGGTGAATCCTTTTTGAGAGTTTAAGGGTATATTCCCCTATTGGGATCAAACCCAATACAGGTCGAGAGGCCAAGGAAACATGCGAACAAGTTCCAGGTGGGGATCGCACCCAATAAAAAGAGGCCAAAGGAACGTGGTCTTGGTGTGGATCGAAACCAAGACAAAAATGCCAAGGGGACATGGCCTTGGTGGGATCGAACCAAGACAGGGAGGCCAAGGGAACATACCCCTGTAGGGGTCGAACCCAAGACAGAGAGGCCAAGAAAACATACACCTGTGGGGATCGAACCCAACAAAGAGAAGCCAAAGAAACATTCCCCTGGTTGGATCGAACAAAAGACATGGGTGCCAATGGAATATGCACTTGTGGGGATCGAACCCAAGACAGGAAGGCCAAGGGACTATAACCCTGTGGGGATCGAACCCAAGAATGAGAGGCCAAGGAACATGCCCCTGTGGGGATCGAACCCAACAAAGGGAGGCCAAGGGAACATGGCCATGTGGAGATCGAACATAAGCCAGGGATGCCAAGGGAATATGCACTTGTGGGGATGAAACCCAAGACAGAGAGGCCAATGGAATAGAACTATGTGGGGATCAAACACAAGACAGAGAGGCCAAGGTATCATGCCTTTGTGGGGATCGAACCCAAGACTAAGAGGCCAAGAGGCCATGCCCCTGTGGGAATCGAACACAAGAGAGAGAGGCAAAGAGATCATGCCCCTGTGGGGATCGAACCCAAGACAGAGAGCAAAGGGAACCTAACCCTGTCGGGATTAAACCCAAGACAGAGGGACCAAGGGAACATGACCCTGTGGGGATCGAACCCAAGACGGAGAGGCAAAGGGAACCTAACCCTGTCGGGATTAAAGACAGAGAGGCCAAGGGATCATGCCCCTGTGAGGATCGAACCTAAGACAGAGAGGAAAAGGTATCATGGCCCTGTGGGGATCGAACACATGAGAGAGAGGCCAAGGGAACATAGGCCTGTGGGGATCGAACTCAAGACAGGGATGCCAAGGGAACATGCCCCATGTGTGGATCGAACATACGACAGAGAGGCCAGGAGAACATTACCCTGTGGGGATCGAACACAAGACAGAGAGCCCAAGGGAACACGGTTCTGTGGCGATCGAACAGGGATGCCAACTTAAGATGCTCCTGTGGGGATCGAACCTGACAAAGGGATGCCAAGTGAACATGCTCCTGTGGAGATCGAACCTGAGACAGGGAGACCAAGGGAATTATTATTATTATTATTATTATTATTTACCAAACTTATATAGCGCCATTTTCATTTACACGTTCAAAGGCACTTTACAACGATATAATCTGATAGTTAACTACAAGCAATATCATTACCAAAGTGCTGAAAGCACTGATGGACTAGGGCTTTATTTAGGGGAATGTTGACAACCATGTTCTAAGCATTGAAAAAATCGGCTCACATCACAAGGGGTCACTGTTTAATGGGCTAGCTTAAACTTTTGACTTAAATTGCTTGCAGCCTGCAAAGGAAATTTGATAATCTCTTTAAGTGTGTGTAGAGTGAGGGGGCGGGGTGTGGAGCTAAAACGTTATATCAGATAAAGTCATAGTTCTTTTGAATTTCCCAAAGTTGTTTTATCAGACTTGTACAAATTAATTTACGTGTTTGGCGTATGTTAATCAAAGTACACATACTTCTTTAATTTGATCAAATCTTTTATATCAAAGGTCTGTTATTTGCAGTTTCAGCGAAGATTTTCAATGATGTAATTATATACTATATAGAAAACCTGTCACCTCTTTTTCAAGGGAGCTTTAAACCACAGGGCCATACTTTGGACAATATTTGTAAAAGACATCTACATTTTACACGTATATCCGACTGCATACACAATGCTATTAGGAAGTAGTTTTTATTTGAAAAGTGAAGAATTATTTTCTCCCTCTTAATTAGTGCGTGGTATTCAATTAACGTATTTAATGTTACCATGATAACTTAGTGCTGTTGATAAATATTAGGCACTGCCTTCTGTCTCATGCTATTTTTATTACTGCTGCAGACTTTTGTACAAAGCAAAGTTGAGATGAGATGAATATCGTTCATCAAGTATGAAATATTGAAATGTCTTTTAAATACATTGACCATCAAATTTCATAACATGGTGTCAGCAGTTCATCACACTGTGAACATGGAATACCAAACATACTCATATTCTTTATTATATACCCATCATCAATCCACATGCAATACATATCACAAAATACTACACATATTCCGCTCCAGTGCATTACGGCCATATACCACTCTTGTGACGTCACGTCATAACAAGTATGTTGCGCAATATTAAATTGACGTCATTAAACCAATGAGTGCATCCTTAAAATGCAATTCATTATGCAAAGATATGGCTTCTAACTGATCTAATCAGTAATGTATATAATAAAAGGATTGTTAGTACTGCGTTTTGATCCGGATATGGCGGAATGTCATATTCGATTCTGGTAGTTTTTTGTAGATTTTGATTTTACTCGGCTTGTGCCTTGTGAAAACCGAATCTGCAAAAATCTACTTGAGTCCAATACAACCTCCTGGATCAAAACACAATACTTATAACCCTATTATGTACAAAACCTGTTACCCCATGGACAGAGCATCTTTAACCCACAGGGCCATTGTAACTTTGAACAATCATTGTATGCAGTACTTATAACCCTATTATGTACAAAACCTGTTACCCCGTGGACAGAGCATCTTTAACCCACAGGGCCATTGTAACTTTGAACAATCATTGTATGCAGTACTTATAGCCCTATTATGTACAAAACCTGTTACCCCATGGACAGAGCATCTTTAACCCACAGGGCCATTGTAACTTTGAACAATCATTGTATGCAGTACTTATAACCCTATTATGTACAAAACCTGTTACCCCATGGACAGAGCATCTTTAACCCACAGGGCCATTGTAACTTTGAACAATCATTGTATGCAGTACTTATAACCCTATTATGTACAAAACCTGTTACCCCATGGACAGAGCATCTTTAACCCACAGGGCCATTGTAACTTTGAACAATCATAGGATCAAAACACAATACTTATAACCCTATTATGTACAAAACCTGTTACCCCATGGACAGAGCATCTTTAACCCACAGGGCCATTGTAACTTTGAACAATCATTGTATGCAGTACTTATAACCCTATTATGTACAAAACCTGTTACCCCGTGGACAGAGCATCTTTAACCCACAGGGCCATTGTAACTTTGAACAATCATTGTATGCAGTACTTATAGCCCTATTATGTACAAAACCTGTTACCCCATGGACAGAGCATCTTTAACCCACAGGGCCATTGTAACTTTGAACAATCATTGTATGCAGTACTTATAACCCTATTATGTACAAAACCTGTTACCCCGTGGACAGAGCATCTTTAACCCACAGGGCCATTGTAACTTTGAACAATCATTGTATGCAGTACGTATAACCCTATTATGTACAAAACCTGTTACCCCGTGGACAGAGCATCTTTAACCCACAGGGCCATTGTAACTTTGAACAATCATTGTATGCAGTACTTATAACCCTATTATGTACAAAACCTGTTACCCCGTGGACAGAGCATCTTTAACCCACAGGGCCATTGCAATTTTGAACAATCATTGTAAAAGACAACTACATGTCAGACTATATACAAGATGCTAAGGAAGTAGTTTGAAAAAATGAGATTTATTTTCTCCGTCTTAATTTGTATGCATTAGATAACTCAATAAATGCAGCAGTTGACCATTCTTGTATTGTCCTCTGTCACTGTCCTGATAGCTCCCTATCTCAATAGTTGCAAAAGGTTGAAGGTTCATGATTCCCTCGTCCAATATGTCATACAGAAAGAAGATGTTGAATGTAGAATCAAGAAGCTTTCTTTTCAGGCGCTTCGAATTGAATAGTACTGTAACATTTGGAGTGCCTAAAATTTGTTGGATTCGTAGGCAACATGTATCAGTTGTTGCAGTACATTTGGCAAATACTTCACCAGAATTCACCCGTCCTTGTAAATCTAAAAAAGCTTTCATTTTGCAAAAGTAGTTCATATAACTATAATAAGGTTGCTAAATCAGAGTTTGAATAATTCTGAAAACTAGATGTGCCTTTAATTGCAGCAATTTCAACTCCAACTCATAATGTCAATTAAGCTGGTTAAGCAATAGTTCAGTTCCTTGGTATGGGGATTGCTTTATTTACTTGAATAAATAAACATTTCTTGCGTTGGATAGCACAATGTATCTTTGATTTGGATTGTAAAGTATAACTTATATAAATAAATATATATTCTTAACTTTTTATATGTAATTAGACAATTAATTATTTTTTCAACTGCGCACCAAAACCCTGAATCTGCATACACAAGCTTATGCATCAGTAACCATGCCCCCCCCCCCCCCCCCGGTCCCGGAATAGCCGGGACGTTTACTTTCGGTCCAGCCAACCCCACCTAAATTCCCCGCCCTGCGGAGATAATCTGATGGTTAAGTCCCCACCAAATGCTCCCGCACCCAAGGGACATTAGGTTAAGCCCCATCCACACTGTATTTTCCTGGAAGACCCGGCACTGCGGGGCCTACTGAAAGGTAAAAACATGGCCCATTTCGACGGCTATCCCCGGTATACCCCCGGATGTGGGAGCCGTGGTTTCAATTGACAGGTGCATAATGATCCTTGTGATCCAAGCTCATGCCAAAACGATTTCTGTTCTAACATTGCCAGGTTAGTTATTCTTAAGCATAAAAAGCCTGGACAGTATTTGAGAAAGACTGTTGTGAGGTTAAATCTTCATTACTTCACTATTCCACAACATTGGGTGATAATGGAACTTCATTGCATATTTTGATTTTAATTTTGTTCCCTAAACGCCACAAGTCAACTGATTACTAGTAATACAAATTAATTCAATTCTATCTTCACAACATTCGGCACTGCATTGTTAAATAAAACTCAAACGTTACAGATGTAAATTATATAACCAAATACCTTTCCCTCAAATATTTCACAAATTTATATTGATATATCAACACCAATGCATCACCATACTGTATCTCTGACTGATTTTTGATTTTCAGGCTTGGCTAGAAAACAAAGTGAGCACAAAGCGTCTTCAGAAAAAGAACTTGTAAAGTATGCACCAGTCAATTGTAACCACGCTCCCTCCCCCCCCCCCCCCGCAGTGAATAGCAGGTACTTTGACTTTCGGTCCAGCCAGTCCCCGGTAAAATCCCTGCCCTGCGAGAACGAACTGGTGGTTAAATCCCGTGAATAACCCCGCACCCCGGGGATCTAAGGTTAGAGAAAATCCCCGATATAATTTGCGGGAATACAAACCACCGCAATCTCCCGGCATTGCGAGGACACTAGTTCTGGCTTCCATTCCATAACTTCAATGTTGATATATTTTTTTTTATGTTTACAACACATTGAACAAGTCCAAAAAGGTAATATATAATCTGTGTTCGCTGAAGTTCTTTAGCTACAAGGACACCTGAAAGGTTAAAACACAGCCCCCCCCCCCCCCCCCCCAATATATCCCCAAGGGGCCGTGGTAACAATTGACTGGTGCATTATACGAGAGGAAATCAAAATTGAGCATGCAAGATTGTTTTATCAACGGCGATGGTTTATCACAATGTCATTGAACAAAATGTACTTACACTGAGAGTGGCTCCAAGACTTTTCTTTGCACATAGGTAAACAATCATTTTATTCATAAGCCAGATGCTGTGCACATATTCATACATTTGGCTTCATTTAGAATGAAACTTCATAAATAAGTATGCGCATATTTGATATTTTTTATTTCTATTTTGCAAAATTGAAATCACGTGATTTTATCAAATGAACTTGTAATGCTTGAAAATTTACGCGTCAAATTAAAAATGCTACCCACGGTAAGATGAAAATAAATCCGTTTGATGGTGGTAATCATTCAATGGCGGCTTTATTGATAAATTTCTTCAATAAAACACGTATGAAATTCACATCATCAGCATCCGGAAGTAGTGATAACATACATGTCTGAATCATTCGGCCGCTCTGATCAGAGTAAATGAGGTCAATACAGTAGACTGTTACCCTGATTTACTTTTCCTCAAAAATGTAAAGTTATACAGGTACGCAGCATATGGGTTTTGGTTAACATTAATAGTATTTGAACAATAAATACCAAAACTCATGTTGTGTTTGAAAAAGTGCTTAGTGCCATGCAATGATTAGTTAAAAAATAAACTTTGTATCGAAAAGAAAATATCACGGAAACATGCAAATTATGTCGAAAAAAAGAACAGGGACCGACTTCGGATTTTTTTTTATAAACAATGAATATCGTTTTTATAAATAAATACCAACATTCTATACAAAGGATATTAACAATACTTTTTTAAACAAACTTTCCTGGTTGTTTTCTACTTAGACCGCACACTTTAGTCGCTTTACGTATGAATTCACCAGAAATTTTCGAATGCGCGATGGGCACCGCGGTTATCTGATACTGGTTTCTTTTCGGATAAAAGAGAAAGAGGGTACCAGTCTATCAATACAGAGCATTGAATGGGAAAATTTCGATGCGTACTTTTCCAATATGTTCATATTCTTATTGCATGTAATCTGACCGTATGCAAGAATATTCATGTAGTTAACCCGATTAATTCACTCGCTACGTATGAATTTCTTGTGCTTCATTAAAAGAACAAACGGTTAGCTTAAATTGTTAGGAGAACTATTTTTATTGGATTTTTTCATTGTAATCAGTTCTTGTACTACTTTGAGTATTCAAATTCGCTAACGGCAATCCAATCAAAATACAGCATATGAATACATTACGTCAGTGAACCCCCAGATGCGGCTTGAAAATGCAGATATCGTGAGTATCGCTATGAACAAGTGCCCTAGTCCAAAAATACTAGACAGCTTTTGAACAATAAATGTACAACATACTAAAATTATGAAACACAATAAAATGAAATGTGGTATTTAACTGGTCGTCTGAATTAAAAACAATAATTATCAATATCATACGATAAAAAATAGTCTAGCGAAACTTTGAAAAAATTTAAAAAATGATATTAATATAATTTACGCCTGACATCTAAATTGCATTTATGTATAGTATCAATAGTCTAAAACAGTTTACATAGGATATGTAACTGTACTAAAAGATCATGGTAGAAATAAAACAGGTTGTAAAATCATGTTTAAAATCACATAATGGTCACACAGTCTTCGTGAATCACTGTCACAGATCATTCCTGGTAAAAATGCTACTAATACGCCTGTTTGAAAAAGGTGTGTTTTAAGTGCACGTTTGAAAGAACACAATGAACTTGAGTCTCTCACACCGGATGGTAGGTCGTTTCACAGTTTCGGAGCTGCATATTCAAAACGTCGGTCGCCGTAGGTTACAGTTTTACTTTTTGGTATCACTAAAGTAAGTGCTATGTTTTGAGATCGCAGATTTCTTCGTGGTTTGTAAACACATAGCATTTCTTTCAAATATTCTGGTGATTTTCCGTTTAAAGCTTTGTAGGTATGCGTTTAAATTTTAAACTGAATTCTGTATTGCACTGGAAGCCAATGTAGTTCTTTAAGTACAGGTGTGATATGATCGTACCGCAAGGTTCTGGTGATGATGCGGGCAGCTGTGTTTTGAACGATCTGCAGTCTGTTAACTAATGTTTGAGAAACTCCATACAGTAGTGCATTGCAGTAATCTAGGCGCGAGATAACCAATGAAGTCACAAGTTGTTTAGATGCATTAATTGTCAGATATTTCTGAATTCTGCCTATTTGTCTAAGATGTAAATAACATGATCTGCATACTGAATTAACGTGATCTTCCATGTTCATGTTTGAATCAAAGATGGCACCTATTTTTTTTTACTTGAACAGACTGTTTAACTTTCGAGTCACCGACGGTTACAGATAGATCTTCGATGTGTTTTGAGTTATAAGGAGATGAGAACATGATGACTTCTGTTTTATCAGTGTTAAGTTTGAGCATATTTAGATTCATCCATGATATTATGTCTCGAAGGCACGATTGAATGCGTTGTAATGTTTCTTCCTTAGAAATGCCATCTAATGGTTTGAAAGATAAATACAGCTGTGAGTCATCGGCGTAGAAATGGTATTGCAGCCCATGCTCTTTGCAAATGGCACCAAGGGGTTAAGTGTACATTGTATAAATTTTCGGTCCTAATACGGACCCCTTTGGAACAATAAAATTCAGTGTGACCGGGTTTGACAGCACCCTATCAATGTATACTGTCTGTTTTCTATCCTGAAGGTATGATGCTATCCATTCCAGTGGTTTTTCAGCGATTCCGAACACATTTTCAAGTCTATGTAACAAAGTTTTGTGATCGATTGTGTCAAAAGCTGCCGATAGATCTAGCATTACTAAGATGGTTGCATTACCATGGTCAAGGGATTTAAGAACATCATTTTGGACTTTGATAAGTGCAGTTTCTGTCGAATGGAATTTACGATAGACTGACTGATGTTTTTCTTGAAGTTGATTTTCTGTCAAGTGTTCATCAATGCGAGAACTCACTATTTTTTCTAGTGTCTTTGATACAAATGATAGATTTGAAACAGGTCTATATTTTTTTTTAAATGTTTTGATCCAGTGTTTGTTTTTTCAAAAGAGGTCGAACATAAGATCCTTTAAACTCTGATGGAACGTTTCCTGTGCTGAGCAAAATGTTGATAATGTTAAAAAAAAATGGTAAAAGTTCATCGAGGCATGATTTTAATAGCCATGTTGGTATCGGATCCAGTTCACATGATTTATTTGAAGATTTATTGATTATTTTCTTAACTTCTTCTGCTGATGTTGTTTCAAAGTGAGTCAGACTATTTTCAACACTCAATTGTTCTGTTTCTGATTCGACTGGGTTAAGAACTAATTTTGATTTTATCTCATCTCTGATGGTTTCTATTTTCTTAACAAAAAAGTCACTAAACTCTTGTGGCAATTTATGAGTTTTTGGACTAGGGCACAAGCCGCATCTGGGGGTTCACTGACGTAATGTATTCATACGCTGTATTTTGATTGGATTGCCGTTAGCGAATTTGAATACTCAAAGTAGTACAAGAACTGATTACAGTGAAAAAATCCAATATAAATAGTTCTCCTAACAATTCAAGCCAACTGTATGTTCTTTTAATGAAGCACAAGAAATTCATACGTAGCGAGTGAGTTAATCGGGTTAACTACATGAATATTCTTGCATACGGTCAGATTTTATGCAATAAGAATATGAACATATTGGAAAAGTACGCATCGAAGTTTTTCCGTTCAATGCTCTGTATTTATAGACTGGTACCCTCTTTCTCTTTTATCCGAAAAGAAACCAGTATCAGCTAACCGCGATGCCCGTCGCGCATTCGAAATGTCTTGTGAATTCATACGTAAAGCGACTAAAGTGTGCGGTCTAAGCAGAAAACAACCAGGAAAGTTGGTTTTAAAAAGTAATGTTATCCTTTGCATAATATGTTGGTATTCCGAAGTCGGTCCCTGTTCTTTTTTTCGACATAATTTGCATGTTTCCGTGATATTTTCTTTTCGATACAAAGATTTTTTAACTAATCATAGCATGGCACATTTTTAAATACAACATGATTTTTGGTATTTATTGTTCAAATACTATTAATGCTAACTAAAAACCATATGCCGCGTACCTGTATAACTTTATATTTTTGAGAAAAAGTAAATCAGGGTACCAGTCTACTTATTGACCTCAAAATTTAATCTGACTCTGATCAGAGCGGCCGAATGATTCAGACATGTATGTTATCGCTACTTCCGGAAGCTGATGATGTGAATTTCATAGTGTTTTATTGAGGAAATTTATCAATAAAGCCACCATTGAATGATTACCACCATCAAACGGATTTATTTTCATCTTACCGTGGGTAGCATTTTTAATTTGACACGTAAATTTTCAAGCAATACCAAGTTCGTTTGAAAAAATCATGTGATTTCAATTTTGCAAAATGGAGATCAAAAATATCAAGTATGCGCATATTTATGAAGTTTCATTCTAAATGAAGCCAAATGTATGAATATGTGCACAGCATCTGTGAATAAGATGATTGTTTACCTATGTGCATAGAAAAGTCTTGGAGCCACTCTCAGTGTAAGTACATGCCATTGCGATAAACCATCGCCATTGATAAAACAATCTTGCATTCTCAATTTTGATTTCCTCTCTTACCACAGGGGCAGGTTGCGTTGTTTTGACACAAAAGATTTGATAAATTTATGGCTTCTTTAACAGGGTCATGTCGACAAAGATAATAAAATAAAATTTAAAAAAAATGCCAATTTTCACAAGTTACAGTTACCACATCATATTTTTACTAAAAATTGGTAAAAAACAACAACAAAAAACAACAACAACAAAACGGACAGAGGCGTGGTTTGTCAAAACAACACAACCTGCCCCTGTGAAATGCACCAGTCAAAAATAAATATCAACATTAAAGTTATGGAAGCCAGAACTAGTGTCCTCGCAATGCTGGGTGATTGCGGTGGTTATGTCTTCCCTCAAAATATATCAGGGAATTGCTCTTACCTTAGATCCCCGGGGAGCAGTGTGGGGGGGGGGCGGTATTCATGGGATTTTACCACCAGTTCGTTCTCGCAGGGCAGGAATTTTACCGGGGATTGGCCGGACCGAAAGTCAAAGTACCTGCTATTCCCGGGTGGGGGGGGGGGGGGTACAATTGACTGGTGCATACTTTACAAGTTGTAGTTGATGCATTGTTGTTGATAGATCAATATAAATTTGTGAAATATTTGAGGGAAAGGTATTTGGTTTAATAATTTACAAGTGTAACTTTTCAGTCTTATTTAACAATGCAGTGCCGAATATTGTGGAGATAGAATTGAACTTGTATTACTTAATCAGTTGACGTGTGGCGTTTAGGGAACAAAATTAAAATCAAAATATTCAATAAAGTTCCCTTATCACCCAATGTTGCGGATTAGTGAAGTAATGAAGATTTATCCTCACAACAGTATTTCTCAAATGCTGTCCAGGCATTTTATGCTTAAGAATAACTAACCTCGCGATGTCAGACCAGAAATCGTCTTGGCATGAGATTGGATCACTACGTGGATCATTATGCACCTGTCAATTGTAACCACGGCTCCCACATCCGGGGGTATACCGGGGATAGCCGGCGAAATGGGCCATGTTTTTACCTTTCAGGTGGCCCCGCAATGTCAGGTCTTCCCGGAAAATACAGTGTGGATGGGGCTTAACCTAATGTCCCTTGGGTGCGGTGCATTTGGTGGGGACTTTACCATCAAATATCTACGCAGGGCGGGGATTTTAGCTGGGGTTGGCTGGACCGAAAGTAAAAGTCCCCGCTATTCCGGGACCGGGGGGAGGGGGGCATGGTTACAATTGACTGATGCATTAGCTTGTGTATTTAGATAAAGTTAAGAATATATATGTATTTATATAAGTTATACTTTGCAATCTAAATCAAAGATTTGAAAAAGGTATCCTTTATCAATAAATGCATGTATACATAAATGACTATGCAAATCTATATGTATCATCCAAATATGAGGACCTTGCATGGTGAATGTTATTTGTAAAAATTATACTAAGTGAGCTTTCAAGATTACCTTTCCAATCGTATTCACAATGCAGTTTGAAACCTGGATAATTAAAACAAATCTTGGTTGTAGACCATTACTA
This sequence comes from Mya arenaria, assembly GCF_026914265.1. Classification (NCBI taxonomy): domain Eukaryota; kingdom Metazoa; phylum Mollusca; class Bivalvia; order Myida; family Myidae; genus Mya; species Mya arenaria. The sequence goes on along the minus strand of NC_069125.1, from coordinate 57,680,796 downwards.
TTAAATATTTGATAAGTCACAGACATTATAAGGTACAGTTTAAAGGGGCTGTACTCAGTTAATGATGAAAACGCAAATATTTAAAGAAAATTGTAGAAAATTGACATAAACTTGGTATCGATGTGTACAATTAATGCATTGAAACTTACTAACTGATGATCCCCATAGTTTACAAATGATTTATTAATATCAGTTATTTCGTGTCTTTCCATTAAAAAAACAAGATTACTAGGTATGTCTACCGAGTAGAATTCATTCCTTATGCGTGATCTGCCGTTGATTTTATTACATGATATTAGCGAGTTAGGTATACATCTGAAAAAATCCACCCAGTAAAAGTAAATCTTCATAGCACAGTGGATACGACATTTCACTGCATTTTTTTTTTGGTATTTTATTTACAATAACGATATCAAAGAGTAAAATATTTTATTAAAAAAGTGTCCTTAGATTCGTTACAGGAAAAAAACAACTTTTTTGGTGCCAATCTGGTGTACAGTCCCTTTCATAAACAACAAGTGAAGCCAATGCTGTATTAATTTGAGACAAACAAAAGAAGACAGCACAAAGTTCAAAAAGTGTGACCAATGTGAGAATACCTTACATAATTTATAAATTTCCATGCGATCCAGACAATTTTAATGCTAGAAATCACAAAAAAATCATTCCCTTGAATTATTCCTGTCATAGTTTAAAGCTGCACTCTCACAGATTTACCGTTTTTACAACTTTTTTTTTGTCTTGCAATTTTTTGCGTAAACATCTTCAAACTAATGATATCAGATTGCTGACAAACAATCAGCTCGTAGTTTGTCATATTTCCGTTCGAAAATTAATGTTCTATAGCTTAAACCGTTACTAACAGTTTAAGAATAATGCTTAAAACATCAATTTTTTAACTTTAATATAAAAATCTGCCATCTAAATTTTGGTCAGCAGTCTTATATAACTGGTTTCCATGGATTTTCGCAAAAAAATGGCTCGTTCCAAGATAAAAAATAAAAAAAAGTTGTCAAAATGAGAGTGCAGCTTTAAACTCATAATACAATGCACTACATTTGACATAATTTTAAACAGATGAAAAAATGTTATTTTTAAAAAGCACAATATATCCGTTATGTGTCCTTACATTATAATGAATTTATTCAGATCATTATTAAGTGACTTTTCTTGCACTTAAATGTGAACAAGAAAGCTTGGGATTGAACACTAAATGAAACAAGAATGAAATTAAATGAATCACAAAATGAAATTATACACGCAAATGTTCTTTGATATACAAAAAAAGAAACTTTTTAGACTTTCCAATATTTAACATTAATTTTTTTACTAAATACGGTTATATAAAATGATGAATACATTTGTAGGATTTGATATCCTACTAGATGTAACTCGGCTTCGTTCATTTTTCTAAACTTTCTCTCAGTGATGAGGAATAAATTTTATTCACTGCAGTTGTTTTCTAAGTTTATGCAAATAATAACAATTGAAACAACTCATTAACTACTGTTGATCAGTGCAGATTGTGGGAGGTCATGGTTGATTTCAATGAACCACCAATAAGCCCTGCCAAAATTGGATACTGATTGGTCAGTCAGGTACTTTTGGTAGGCATGATTAGCATGAATGTTAATTTTAACCATCATTTATGAATGGTTACAAAATCATTGAATATTGATATAACAAGTGAAATGTTAGTTTGAATGATGAAAGCCATGAAATATGTGAAGTATTCAAAAAGAGACCATTTTTTCAGCTTGTGTAAATAATGAGAAAATTGTTAAGTAAAATTATTTATTGTTTATCAGGAAATGTTGAAATCTCATGTTTATGCCTATATTGATCATACTTGATTGCTATATTATTGGCACTTATTGCAATATGTTTTATTCATTGCAATATTTATGTAAAATATTAATTATTGTGTTGACTTAAGTTTGTAGATAAGAACTAATGGTATAGGTGATGTGAGAATGATCCCGTAAGTCTTTAAAATCCCTTTTGGTATTGTGAGTTTTTCGCTCCAGTCTTGTTCAGTTTAGCTTTTGAAACAATCCAGAACGCTGTCTAGAAAGACTATGTCAAACCCTGACCATATAATTTCTTGTCTTTTCAAATTACCAACTTGGCAATGGTTTTATCATAAAATAGGATATTGGTTTTAAAGAACATGTTAGTGTTTTTGTATATGGAATGAAATATCATAAGTGGCACTAAATTGAACATAATTAATAGTTCTCATTGATATTACACATAGTTACCATATAAATTCTTGTCTTTTCAAATTACCAACTTGGCAATGGTTTTATCATAACATAGGATATTGGTTTTAAAGAACATGTTAGTGTTTGTGTATGTGGCATGAAATATCATAAGTGGCACTAAATTGAACATAATTTATAGTTCTCATTGATATTACACATAGCCCCAGGTACATGTTGATCTAAGATTGAAGGCTTGGATGGAGTCAGGGCAAGTAAAATGCCTATTAATACATTGTACTTTCCAACGCAAGAACTGTTTGTTTATTCAAGTAAATAAAGCTATCGCCACACCAAGGAACTGCAGTATTGCTTAACCAGCTTAATTGACATTATGAGTTGGAGTTCATATTGCTGCAATTAAAGGCACATCTAGTTTGCAGAATTATTCAAACTCTGATTAAGCCACCTTAATATAGTTATATGAACTACTTTTGCAAAATGAAAGCTTTTTTAGATTTACAAGGACGGGTGAAAAGTATTTGCCAAATGTACTGCAACACATAATACCTGTTGCCTAGGAATCCAACAAATTCTTGGCACTCCAAATGTTACAGTACTATTCAATTTGGAGTGCCTGAAAAGAAAGCTTCTTGATTCTACATTCAACATCTTCTTTCTGTATGACATATTGGACGAGGGAATCATGAACCTTCAACCTTTTGAGATAGGGAGCTATCAGGACAGTGACAGACAACAATAAAAGAATGGCCGACTGCTGCAATTATTGAGTTATCTAATGCATATAAATTAAGATGATGAAAATAATTCTTAATTTTTCCAAACTACTTCCTTAAGCATCTTGTATGTAGTTGTCTTTTACAATGATTTTTCAAATTTACAATGGCCCTGTGGGTTAAAGATGCTCTGTCCACGGGGTAACAGGTTTTGTTGTTTCTGCGTTTTGATCCAGGAGGTTGTATTTAACTCAAGTAGATTTTTGCAGATTCGGATTTCACAAGGCACAAGTCGAGTAAAATCAAATCTACAAAAAAAACTACCAGAATCAAATATGACATTCCGCCATTCCGCATTTAAGGATGCACTCATTGGTTTAATGACGTCAATTTAATATTGCGCAACATACTTGTCATGATGTGACGTCACAAGAGTGGCATATGGCCGTATTGCACTGGAGCGGAATTTGGGCATATAATATAAAGTATTTTGTGATATGTATTGCATGTGGATTGATGATGGGTATATAATAAAGTATATTCCATTCTCACTAGCAGTGTGATGAACTGCTGACACCATGTTATGAAATTTGATGGTCGAAGTATTTAAAAGACATTTCAATATTTCATACTTTAAAAACGATATTCATCTCATCTTAGTCTACTCAACTTGCTTTGCTATGTACCAAAGTCTGCAGCAGTAATATGAATAGCATAAGACAGAAGGCAGTGCCTAATGTTTATCAACAGCACTAAGTTATCATGGTAACATGTTATATGAATTGAATACCAAGCACAAATTTAGAGGGAGAAAATAATTCTTCTCTAATTAAAAATAAAAACTACTTCCTGATAGCATTGTGTATGCAGTCTGACATAGGTATACAATGTAGATGTCTTTTACAAAGATTGTTCAAAGTATGGCCCTGTGGTTTAAAGCTCCCCTGAAAAAGAGGTGACAGGTTTTCTATATAGTATATAATTACATCATTGAAAATCTTCTCTGAAACTGCAAATAACAGACCTTTGATCAAATTAAAGAAGTATGTGTGCCCCCCTCCCTACCCCCTCACTCTACACACACTTAACTAGATTTTTCAAGTTTCCTTTGCAGCTTGCACGCAGTTTAAGTCTAAAGTTTAATCTAGCTCATTAAACAGTGACCCCTTGTGATGTGAGCCGATTTTTTAATGCTTAGAATATGGTTGTCAACATTCCCCTGAATGAAGCCCTAGTCCATCAGTGCTTTCAGCACTTTGATTATGTTTGTAGGTAAAGATATCTCAGTTGGACCGTTCAGTAGATCTTTTGTGATTTGAAACAATCGTTTTTGATGTCGACCGCAAGCTGCTACCTTATCCAAATAATGATTCGCTTTAGCCTCTACCAGCATATTATTTACTTTTGCACATTGATTTCGGTAAATTTCGTGGTCAACAGTCAGTTTAGATGATTGCCACTTTCTTTCTAACTTACGCCGCAGATGTTTTGCATCATGTAACTCCTGGGTATACCAAGCACAAGACGGTCGTAACACTATTGTCTTTGTTTGAAGTGGGGCATGTTTTTCGAGTAAGGTGGATAGTACATTTGTATATACTCCTACAAGTTGTTCGGGATCTGTGCTTTCAAGATTGTCACGTAAAATTTATGATGATTCAATGTCACTTTTAAAGGAGTCTATATCAATTGAGTTCAGTTTTCTGTATGTCACTGTCTTTCGGATAGGTGGGTTTTTTTCAACAACGGTATTAAATATAACAGCATAATGATCTTTTGTCACTTTTCCCGATTTATTGTCAGACAACCCTGGATCAACAACATTGATGTTCGAAACTGATGTGTCCGTGTCTCTAGTGATGACGACGTCAAGTGTATGTCCAAGCACATAGCGTAACGTCGTGAAGCGCGTATTGGGGATCTGATTTTAATGAGATTGATTTTTAACCGATCTAGGGTTTATGCAACATATATTTAACTTTGTTTGGCCTCTTACTATAGAAATAGGTTCATAATGTATTGTGGTCAGTGTCTTTATTCTATTCTTGTCATTGCCACTTTGTAATAATGTATTGTGGCTATTAGTCAATGTTACTGTTGAAATTACTTCTGGTAAGGATTGAAGGTTTGAAAAGTTAACTCCATCATAATTACCAACTTCCTCGGGCACCTCTGTAGTTTAAGAGATCAAGGTTTTTCAGTGTTGTAAATGTGTCATTGTTAGGTTTCGAATATCTCCTGGGAACTCTAGCTATCTAATAATTGGTCCCTGTTGTATCTGATCAAGCACATTGTATCCTCTGATAATCGCTCACCAACACCTTACATTTATAATAAAAATCAAATTATTTCATATTTATTTAATATATTCAGTTTTTAAAATCAAAAATATCTAGAAAATGAATAAACGTTTCACAGAAATAATTCCACAATCAGCCACCTTGATTATTAATATAAGTTAATGCTCAAAATTCGCCTAGAAACCCTCAATGGTTAACACATATATATTCCAAAATATGAGATCACTAAAAAAGCAGTCACACCAGGGGATTAACACTTTTGCTATCAATCCCTGATAAACACAGTGGGTTTTTTTATATTGTATATAATATGTACTGAATTGTTTGTGGAGTGTTCAATTTTTACCCTGTGCCATTATTTGTTTAAAAACACACACAAATATCTTTGAAGATTACAATTAAAATCAACATGACGTAACACATAAATCACAGAAGAATAATCTTCGAAAAATCCAATTTTCATAAGTGTGAGATAAGAATACACGTTATGAAAATATTAGTATGTGAGAGCACAGAAAAATGCAGCCAACACCTGGCGCAACGGGAACACGGTCCTGTGGCAATCGAACCCGAGGCAGGGACGCCAAGGATACATGCTACTGTGGGGATCGAATCCGAGGCCAAGGAAACATGCTAATGTTAGTATCGAACCCGAGACATGGGGGGGGGGCAAGGGAACACAGTCCAGTAGGGGTCCAACCTAAGACATTATATATAATTCCAAGTCTGGCCTCAAGCATCATGTTATATACTACCAAGTCTGGCCTTTATTCTCATTTTATATACAGTCGAACCTCGCTATGTCACACAAATAATTCTTCTTTTGTTTCACTTTATTTTTCAATAATAAGTTTGCTGTTTTCACGACGAAAATATTTAACCGTTCAATTGTGGATGTAACCATCGTACAATCCAACTCAAACGTGGTGATATTTTTTGTAATTCGGATGAGTCGACTTTTCGTTATCTCGACTTTTTTCACAAGGTCCCGAAAAAGTCGACATAACGAGGTTCGACTGTACTACCAAATGTGACCTTCATTATCATGTAATTTTAAGTGTGGCCCTTATTAACATGAAATATATTACCAAGTGAGGCCTCACTTATCATTTTATATACTACCAAGTATGACCTCAAGTATCATGTTATATACTACCAAGTGTGGCCTCCATTATCATGTTATACACTTCCAAGTATGACCTCAAGTATTATGTTATATACTACCAAGTGTGGCCTCCATTATCATGCTTTATACTACCAAGTGTGGCCTCCATTATCATGTTATACACTTCCAAGTATGACTTCAAATATTATGTTATATACTACCAAGTGTGGCCTCCATTATCATGCTTTATACTACCAAGTGTGGCCCTTAATATCATGCTTTATACTGCCAAGTGTGGCCCTTAATATCATGCTTTATACTACCAAGTGTGGCCTCCATTATCATGTTTTATACTACCAAGTGTGGCTTCCATTATCATGTTTTATACTACCAAGTGTGGCCTCCATTATCATGGTATATACTTCCAAGCATGACCTCAAGTATTATGTTATATACTACCAAGTGTGGCCTCCATTATCATGCTTTATACTACCAAGTGTGGCCCTTAATATCATGCTTTATACTACCAAGTGTGGCCCTTAATATCATGTTATATACTATCAAGTGTGGCCTCCATTATCATGCTTTATACTTCCAAGTGTGGCCATTAATATCATGCTTTATACTGCCAAGTGTGGCCTCCATTATCATGTTTTATACTACCAAGTGTGGCTTCAATTATCATGTTTTATACCACCAAGTAGAACCTCCATTATCATGATATATACTTCCAAGTGTGGCCTCTATTATCATGCTATATATTACCAAGTGTGGCCTCCATTTTCATGTTATATATTACCAAGTCTGGCCTCCATTATCATGTAATATACTACCAAGTGTGGCCTCCATCATCATGTTATATACTATCAAGTGTGGCCTCAATCATCATGTTTTATACTACCAAGTGTGTCCTCCATTATCATGTTTTATACTACCAAGTGTGGCCTCTATTATCATGTTATATATTACCAAGTGTGGTCTCCATTATCATGTTTTATAGTACCAAGTGTGGCTTCCATTATCATGTTATACAGTACCAAGTGTGGCCTCCATTATCATGTAATATACTACCAAGTGTGGCCTCCATTATCATGTAATATACTACCAAGTGTGGCCTTCATTATTATGTTTTATACTTCCAAGTGTGCCCCCATTATCATGATTTATACTACCAAGTGTGGCCTCTATTATCATGTTATATATTACCAAGTGTGGCCTCCATTATCATGTTCTATAGTACCAAGTGTGGCTTCCATTATCATGTTATACAGTACCAAGTGTGGCCTCCATTATCATGTTATATATTACCAAGTGTGGCCTCCATTATCATGTAATATACTACCAAGTGTGGCCTCCATTATCATGTAATATACTACCAAGTGTGGCCTCCATTGTCATGTAATATACTACCAAGTTTGGCCTCCATTATCATGTTATATACTACCAAGTGTGGCCTCCATTGTCATGTAATATACTACCAAGTGTGGCCTCCATTATCATGTTATATACTACCAAGTGTGGCCTCCATTATCATGTTTTATAGTACCAAGTGTGGCTTCTATTATCATCTTATACAGTACCAAGTGTGGCCTCCATTATCATGTTATATATTACCAAGTGTGGCCTCCATTGTCATGTAATATACTACCAAGTGTGGCCTCTATTATCATGTTATATACTACCAAGTGTGGCCTCCATTATCATGTAATATACTACCAAGTGTGGCCTCCATTATCATGTTTTATAGTACCAAGTGTGGCTTCCATTATCATGTTATACAGTACCAAGTGTGGCCTCCATTATCATGTTATATATTACCAAGTGTGGCCTCCATTATCATGTAATATACTACCAAGTGTGGCCTCCATTTTCATGTAATATACTACCAAGTCTGGCCTCCATTATCATGTAATATACTACCAAGTGTGGCCTCCATTATCATGTTTTATAGTACCAAGTGTGGCTTCCATTATCATGTTATACAGTACCAAGTGTGGCCTCCATTATCATGTTATATATTACCAAGTGTGGCCTCCATTATCATGCAATATACTACCAAGTGTGGCCTTCATTATTATGTTTTATACTTCCAAGTGTGCCCCCATTATCATGATTTAAACTACCAAGTGTGGCCTCTATTATCATGTTATATATTACCAAATGTGGCCTCCATTATCATGATATATACTTCCAAGTGTGGCCTCAATTATCATATTATAAAGTACCAAGTGTGGCCTCCATTATCATGCTTTATACTACCAAGTGTGGCCTCAAGTATCATGTTATATATTACCAAGTGTGGCCTCAAGTACCATGTTATATACCACTAAGTGTGGCCTCAAGTATCATGCTCTACCAAGTGTGGCCTCAATTATCATGTTTTATACTACCAAGTGTGGCCTCAATTATCATGTTATATACTACCAAGTGTGGCCTCAAGTATCATGTTATATATTACCAAGTGTGGCCTCAAGTATCATGGTATATACCACCAAGTGTGTCCTCCATTATCACGTTTAATACTACCAAGTGTGGCCTCAATTATCATGTTTTATACTACCAAGTGTGGCCTCCATTATCATGCTTTATACTACCAAGTGTGGCCTCAATTATCATGTTTTATACTACGTCTACCAAGTATGGCCTCCATTATCATGTTTTATACCACCAAGTGTGGCCTCCATTATCATGTTTAATACTACCAAGTGTGGCCTCCATTTTCATGTTATATATTACCAAGTCTGGTCCCCATTATCATGTAATATACTACCAAGTGTGGCCCTTAATATCATGCTTTATACTACCAAGTGTGGCCTCCATTATCATGTTTTATATTACCAAGTCTGGCCTCCAATATCATGTTTTATACTTCCAAGTGTGGCCTCCATTATCATGTTTTATACTACCATGCGTGGCCTCCATTATCATGTTATATATAACCAAGTCTGGCCTCCATTATCATGTTTTATACTACCAAGTGTGGCCTCCATTATCATGTTATATACTACCAAGTGTGGCCTCCATTATCATGTTATATACTACCAAGCGTGGCCTCCATTATCATGTTATATACTTCCAAGTGTGTCCTCCATTATCATGTTTAATACTACAAAGTGTGACCTCCATTATCATGTTATATACTTCCAAGTGTGGCCTCAAGTATCATGTTATATACTACCAAGTGTGGCCTCCATTATCATGTTTTATAGTACCAAGTGTGGCCTCCATTATCATGTTATATAGTACCAAGTGTGGCCTCCATTATCATGTTATATACTTCCAAGTGTGGCCTCAAGTATCATGTTATATACTACCAAGTGTGGCCTCCATTATCATGTTTTATAGTACCAAGCGTGGCCTCCATTATCATGTTTTATACTAAGTCTACCAAGTATGGCCTCAATTATCATATTTTATACCACCAAGTGTGTCCTTCATTATCATGTTTAATACTACCAAGTGTGGCCTCCATTTTCATGTTATATATTACCAAGTCTGGTCCCCATTATCATGTAACATATTACCAAGTGTGGCCTCAAGTATCATGTTATATACTACCAAGTGTGGCCTCCATTATCATGCTTTATACTACCAAGTGTGGTCTCCATTATCATGTTATATACTATCAAGTGCGGCCTCCATTATCATGTTATATACTATCAAGTGTGGCCTCAATTATCATAGTTTTACAACCAAGTGTGTCCTCCATTATCATGTTTTATACTACCAAGTGTGGCCTCTATTATCATGTTATATATTACCAAGTGTGGCCTCCATTATCATGTTTTATACTACCAAGTGTGGCCTCCATATCATGTAATATACTACCAAGTGTGGCCTCCATTATCATATTATAAAGTACCAAGTGTGGCCTCAAGTATCATGTTATATACTACCAAGTGTGGCCTTCATTATCATCTTTTATAGTACCAAGTGTGGATTCCATTATCATGTTATATATTACCAAGTGTGGCCTCCATTATCATGTTATATATTACCAAGTGTGGCCTCCATTATCATATTATAAATTACCAAGCGTGGCCTCAAGTATCATGTTATATACTACCAAGTGTGGCCTCCATTATCATGTTATATATTACCAAGTGTGGCCTCAAGTATCATGTTATATATTACCAAGTGTGGCCTCAAGTATCATGTTATATATTACCAAGTGTGGCCTCAAGTAGCATGTTATATACTACCAAGTGTGGCCTCCATTATCATGCTTTATACTACCAAGTGTGGCCTCAAGTATCATGTTATATATTACAAAGTATGGCCTCAAGTATCATGCTTAATACTACAAAGTGTGGCCTCCATTATCATGCTTTATACCTACCAAGTGTGGCCTCAAGTATCATGTTATATATTACAAAGTGTGGCCTCAAGTATCATGGTATATACCACCAAGTGTGCCCTCCATTATCACGTTTAATACTACCAAGTGTGGCCTCAAGTATCATGTTTTATACTACCAAGTGTGGCCTCAAGTATCATGCTTAATACTACAAAGTGTGACCTCCATTATCATGTTATATACTTCCAAGTGTGGCCTCAAGTATCATGTTATATACTACCAAGTGTGGCCTCCATTATCATGCTTTATACTACCAAGTGTGGCCTCAAGTATCATGCTTAATACTACAAAGTGTGGCCTCCATTATCATGCTTTATACCTTCCAAGTGTGGCCTCAAGTATCATGTTATATATTACAAAGTGTGGCCTCAAGTATCATGGTATATACCACCAAGTGTGCCCTCCATTATCACGTTTAATACTACCAAGTGTGGCCTCAATTATCATGTTTTATACTACCAAGTGTGGCCTCCATTATCATGCTTTATATTACCAAGTGTGGCCTCAAGTATCATGCTCTACCAAGTGTGGCCTCTATTATCATGTTATATTATAAATATACTACTTAGTGTGACATTTATTTTTATTGTTTTGCTAACCACTCGCTTAGAATAGGATATGTTCCGTGTTATACCAACTATAAGATAGTTGTATTTTTATATATCAAAGTCATAGACCAATTTCTAAGTATTTTGTGGGCATTTACAAAGCAGTTCATGTCGTTTTGCAATTGGGAGGAATTTTAAGACCCTGGTCATTTAAGAATCAACTAAAAACCTGTATAGCTCGAATAGGGAAATTTTATTTTTCTTAACAATACAGTTACAGTTATGCAGTAAATAAACAAATTACTGACAATTTGTATGTGAATACACTGAATATTAATTTTAAACAAAACTTAGTAAAGCAATACTGACTATGGTTTAAAACAAGCCCTATATATTCGTACTAAAAACATAAAACTAAACGTCTATAGATAGCTGATAAAAATCGTTAATAGTACCATAAAAGTAAAACAGTATATATTGCAACATGTCCACATTACAGAACTGTTTCATAGCTAACCATTTCAACAAACACAATGTACAAATAGTCAGATGTAAGAAAAACAAAGACCATTTTAAAATGTTAAAATGAATATGCACCTGTATATAAAATAAAAATAAACCAATTTGGTAAATCCTTTATTAAAAAGTCAAGATTTGCATACATGTATTCTAATTTGTGTCCAACTTGAAACTTGAACCTTTTCGTTACATAGGCCCTAGACTGGTCTAAATGTATTTCAAACTCAATAATTTTCATAAGCATTATGTTAAGGAATCCAACCCACAAACAAGCAAGATCTCTGCTAGCTATTTCAAGCATAACAAGGGATGTTTGTTAAACATTATGCCCCCCCCCCCCCCTGAGCGCCATGTTGTCAGGATTATATGGACAATTGAATGAAATATGCATGGGCTGAAATGATAGCTGATTTGTCATAAGATTATGACCATTCAAAATGTTTTATCCTGTTCAGATGATGACTGATATTTTCAGATGAAAATGGATCCTCTTAGCAGCAGAAAATAAGTAAATATGACAAAATTTTAATGATGAATATGAGTTATGACCATGACCTTTGACCTCAAAATCCAAAGGCGTCATCAACTGGTGACCCAAAACCTAAATGTCAAGTTTGAGGGTCATGGGTGCAGGCATTGTCAGTTTATCACACAGAAAAGCTTTCAGAGTTCAAGGTCAGTGTGACCTTGACCTTTGATGACCCCTTAAATAAAAGGGGTCATCTACAGGTCAGGCCCAACCCCCAAGTCATGTTTGAGGGCCAAAGGTGCAGGCATTGTCAAGTTATCACTCTAAGAACATTTTCGCATTTAAGGTCACTGTGACCATGACCTTTGACCCTATGATTCCTAATATCAAAAGGTGTCATCTACTGTTCAGGCATTGTTGAGATACCACTGGGAGGTTTGTTTACTTTTTCGCATAAAACGTCACTCTGACCTTGAACTTTATCCAGATGACCCCCAAAATCAATAGGGGTCATCTACTAGTCAGGGCCAACCTTCATGTCAAGTTTGATGACCATTGGTCAAGGAATTGTTAAGTTTGCCTTCAAGGTCACGGTGACCTTGACTTTTGACTTGATGACCCCCAAAATCGAGAGGGGTCCTCGGCCCAACCTCTAAGTCAAGTTTGAGGGCCATTGGTGCAGGCATTGTCTAGTTATCACTAAGACAACCTTCTATCATTAAAGGTCACTTTGACCTTAACCATTGGCCCGAAGAACCTTAAAATGAATAGGGGTCATCTACTGGTCAGGCTAAGCCTCCATGTCAAGTTTGAGGGCCATGGGTTCAGGCATTGTCGAGTTATCACTCGGACAACCTTTTATCATTCAAGGTCACTGTGACCTTGACCTTTGACCCGATGATCCCACAAATCAATAGAGGTCATCTACTGGTCAGGCCCAGCCTCCATATGCAGTTTGATGACCATAGGTCTAGGCATTCTTGAGTTATCACTTTGACAAGCTTTAAAATCATTTTACCATTAAAGGTCACTGTGACCTTGACCTTTGACCCCTATAATCAATCGGGGTCATCTACTGGTCATGCCCAACTGACCGACCTACCAACCGACCGACATGTGCAAAGCAATATATACCGGTACCCCTTTTCTTCGAAGGGGGGCATAATAATTAATTTTGATGCCCGCTGTACCAATGTGTGAGTTTGGTATGAATCTGAAAAGTGTATTGCTTGCTGTAATATGTTTTTAAACATAACTGACCAAAAATTGCATTATAAAGTTATTGTAGCTTGTAATTGTGCAATATTGTACAAGCAATATTATGTTATGTGAAATCAAAGGATATATTGGATACTAACTGGTTTTGTATACACCATGCCACCCTCACTGCTTTATCCTCTCACACGAGAAATATTCACTGTATCAAGTCCCTATATATGAATACTTTTGCATTGTGATTTATCATTGTCCTGAGTAGGCGGCATAAATATCAGACAAATTGTCCTCCGGCTCCAAAAGATTTCAGTACACTGCTTAAATACAAACAAAATCTGGAATGAAAACAACATCAAACAAAACAATTACTGGCATTGCAAAAGTTATACACAATCTTCCAATGGCAAAAAGGGAATTTTTTTCTTAATTTGAATGCAAAATTTTCAAATAAAATTCCTAGAAATGTTGTTGGTCAAATATGGTATCAACAGACAGAATAGGAGAATCTTTTTCCCACAGACATTAAAAAATATAACATCTGCCACAGTTATTCCCAATGTGACTGCTTTTGGTTCAACTTCCCAAAGTAGCCAGAAAAAGCCCTGTTATCGTCTTGGTTACAATAGTTACATTACCTTTACCCGTAGCCTGACTGACTAATAAAATATCACGAACACAATTTAACAAAACAAAAACAATATTTACAACCAAGTAAAGTGACCATAATAATAATATAACAAACTTAAAACTCAACCTCATCAACTTTGAAATATTTTGAATCTAGTCCTCGAAAGCCAATTGATATTTGCCCTTCCTGCGTGATCTTGACTGGGTAGACAACTGTGGACTGAAAGTTGTGCCCCTTAGGCAGGGTGACATGTCCATCGTGCAGACTGATCCGCCAGCCATGCCAGGGACAGCGGACACACAGAAGCTCATCTCCTAGGTCTTCTATCTCTCCAAGATGGAGAGGTCCACCTGGAAAACAACAATAAAATGTTTAAAAAAATTAAAAGTTTAATTGTTTACTTTAAAATTATGAAGACTTTAAGTGGTTGTTTATATGCATATATCAGTAAATAATGATGTGCTCTCTTACACTTCACTTAAAATACCTGCATGCGGGCATTCCTCTTTGACTGCAAACACAGTGGTTTTATATCGAAAGAGTGCAATGTCATGTTCATTGGTCTTTACAAGAGAGCCAGTTCCCTTTCCATTCTCCAGATCTACTTTGACTCCGCTCTTGCGTGGGGAGGAGGCCGGTGACCCTACCGGGGAAAGTGCAACTTTTGTTGATTTGCATCTCTGTACAGGAATGGACCAGTCATACAAATCTGTAAAATAATGAACCAATAGTTTATTTCATTAAAATGAAACAATTCTGAGCTTTATATACAAAAATCTACAAAAGATATTCAGGCACCTTGTTGAATATAGATTCAAATTCAAGCTTATGTTGGTGCAAACTTAAAAAGGATTTAAAACTAGCAGTGTGCTGCAGAAAAGGGACAATGAGCTACAAAAAAGGGACAGGTGCATTAAGTCATTTTAAGAAAATATTTTGAAAAAAAAATCGTTGTCGCCATAAATTGAAATATTGTCGCCACAAATTTTACGGTCCCTAGACTTACCGAAATACGATTATTTACCAAAAGACGGATAAAATTACCGAAAGACGCCTTCTAATGCATTTATTTTATTGTTTTTATATTAATATTATACAAATACATTACCACACCAAATTTTAGAGAAAAATATTAAAATATAATGATGTAATAGGCAGTTGAAATTTCAGTGTTCGAGATCGAATTCCGCGTGCCGACTCACCAACCGAAAGACAGATAAAAGCTTCCAAAATAATCAATTATTCCAATTAATGATGATCTCATAATATTCATATAACTTAAACACACTCATAAAAATGAAAAAGTTCATGAAAATATTTACTTATTGTTCAATTGAATAAAGACAATATGTCAGTGAAATGGTTGTCTCCCTTCGCCAACCGAAAGATGATTTGACGCAGGTAAAAATAACTAATTAGTTGTTGTATTATGAAAATGATTATGAATTTGGATTCAAATAATAGCATTTATAGTCTTATGGAAATGTTACATCAATAAACAGCATTTGAAAGTATTTTGGAATATACTTGAAACATTGCCTTTGAAATAGGTCGAAAATGTTGTTAAAATCATTTTCTTTTAAACTAACTTAGATCTACAGTATAGTTCAGGGCTTTCAAATTTTAATTTTTGTTTATATGAAAATTGAAAAAAGAAGTTTTTAATCAGCGAAGTTCTCATCTTCAGATAAATTAGCTTACTTATGGACAATAATAACCAGACCACACCAAATACACAAAATCAGGCGATGTTTAAAACGATTCTAGGACATTTGCCCCCCCCCCGGATGTTTGCCCCCCCGGATGTTTGCCCCCCTTTTGGACCATCGCGGACATTTGCCCCCCCGCCGTTTTCGAGGGGGCGGACATTTGCCCCCCCCCCGCCGTTTTCGAGGGGGCGGACATTTGCCCCCCCCCCCGGTTTTATAAGTTTATACCAAGATATTAAAAATATATTAATATATAAAAAAAATGAACATTTTTTTCTTTAACTATTTGTTCAATTTACGTGCAAACTGCCAACCGATTTACACCAGTTTGTATGTTTGTCACTAATTACATATAAAAACAACATAATTATCACCCGGTATATGACACCCCACAAAGTAGCGTCACATTTTTTGGGTGACAGTTTGGTATTATTGAAAGTGTGTTAATTTGGGTAAACCCTTTTCTGCTCTGTGACACGTGTTGAGTAAATACCATAATAATTACGCATTAAAGGACCGCATTACGTGTACATTTATAATTGCGGGTGATTTTCACACAAATTGACGGCTTCATTTGAAGATTCATAAATAACAATCGCGAGTAAAAAAGGTAAGTTATTGCTGTAAGTATTAGAGTCCAAATTAATAGAACTTTACACTCTGAAATCATTAATGATGGATGAGTTTCCTTGGTTATATAAGCTGTTGACTGTAGTAGTGATCAATGCATACATTGTTCTAATTGTAGGAATTGGGTTCATGCTAAATGTTCTGAATGGACTGTTAAGCCTTGAACAAATAGTCGAGATCTTATTAAGTGGGGAGGGTGGACTGACTGTTATACCACAGGGGTTGAAGGAAAATGTTTATTTTGTTTTGGAACAATTCAAAGAACTCATCTATTAAAAAGGGATAAAAAACAAAGGAGCTATTTTGGTGATGATTGTGGGACTTGGGATTCAAAAACTGGGGCTTCACCAAAATCGTATTATATACGAACAGAGACTGGCCACATGAGTTATGTTTTCTTTCGGCAAGGCCAGTTCTGTAGAAAAAAGGAGGTGAAAGGGAAGAAAGTAGAAATACAGCAGCAAAAAATGTTCGATTTGGATAAATACGCGTCTTACTCAACAAGTTTTTATCGGTATGAATGATATTTTAAGCTTCTCTTTGTAATCCATGCACAAAGTTTGCATGTCAGTATGTTCTGAACGTGTTTTAGGGGGGAAAAATCCGTTGTTTTTCAACCTCCCGGTTCTTTTGTAATGGCGAATTTCAGCGTGATCGATTATTCGATGATCTAGATCAATACAGAGGCTTGCCTTGGTCACACTTGCGAAGTTTCATCTTGTTTTGTTAAGTATTTTTCTAAAAAATGCCATTCAATGTTTATACGCTTAAAGATCAAAATGTAGCACATGGGGGGATGACGTCAGAGGGCGCACACGCATCTTTAGGTCTTGTAGTTATGTTGACCTACACTGAAGATATTTATAAATAGAAATCACAGTTTACATTTGAAGCCAATGTTTTGAAAAAACCTCGGAAACAATAAATCACTTTGCAGCTAAGTGTTTATTTAATATAGCATACAGGGCTTGACGCTTATTCTAATACTTGGTTGCCCTTCGTGCAACCACCTAGCCATTTTCACTTGCCCGAATGGATTTTTTACTTGCCCAATTTTTTGGGGCTCATTTTGTTGTTATACTTCACATCAAAACCCATTTCCAGATTCAACCTGCACATCAGGGCTTGCTGTATTTGAAATAAATCAGTTGTCATGAAATTTGTAACTAATAGCACATACATTCAAGTTCCAAAAACCGAGTATCCGAAAATTGGAGCAGTCCGAAAAATAGTCAAAATGACCATTCTCGCTGTGTCTGAGTCCAGGAAAATTGTTTCCCCAAGACTCGACCCAGCGTCGTTTTCGTTTCTTTTCATAGCTGGTCTTTTTCTCGGATGACTTAGCCTTTTTTCGTTTGAAACATTAAAAAAAACTTGACAGCGTCGACTGTCAAAACATCATTTGACGATTTGTGTACATTGTGAGGGCATTAACTGGAATGCTAGCTATATGGATTTGGTGCAGCTCACGCGATTGGCCAACGGACCTAGACGGAATTACTCGAGCTCTATCGGAAAATATTCGGCAGTCTTCGCCATCGTAGTTTCGAATGAAAATGTCAGAGGAGCTCCGTTTGACCCGATTTTCCGAGTCAACAACCAATGAGTGCATTAGTTTCGGTTTGATAAATACTCTCCAAGAAGGAGATTACGGACTACTATTTTTTACCAGAAAAGTCGCCACTATGACGAGTTTTTTTGTTACTGCCCGATCGGGCAGGTAGATTCTAAAAACTACTGCCCGCCTGCAAAAATTACTTGCCCCGGGCAATCGGGCAGTGGTTAATGTCGAGCCCTGGCATACTGTTTAATTATAAGTGTATGACCATGTATTTTCGCTTTTCAAGTGTTCAGTATTAGTGCCCTTCATAGCATAATTTGAAGGGTGATTTACTGTCCATAAAATGAACCATTTTCGACATAAAATTTACAAGATCGTGAATCTGTACTTTGACAGCTGTTTTCACATGGACCAAAGATGTTTCATACGAAAGTTTAACTTACTACAACATTAGTCTAAAATAATAGACGTGTTATACGGGATTCTTCCAATCCCTAACGTCTAAACGGGAATGTGCAAAAAACGGGGGTGTTTTAAAAATATTGAAATTGTTTTAAGTGAAGTATTTTATGGTTGAAATTGATCATAAAGAGTTATTTTCATATTTTGCTATGTAAGTGAAATGTTATTTTGCACTAAACAAGCATTTAATGCATTAAAACAAGTTGTTTACCTTTCCAATAAAACGAAAGTTGACCGACACAGATAACAATTATGCGAAGGGGAACAACTCGATACAATCGTAATAACTCGGCCTCTTCCAACAAAGCTTCGAGATAGACCTCGTTATACAATCGTGACAACTCGGTCATGGCCGAAATGTTCCGAGCGATTTAAAACTGTGCCCTGAAGCCTTGCAGGTGCCCTTCATGTATATATCGTTATGTTTTGACAGAATGAAATGAAGGAAAGCCGTCAAATTCATAATTATAAGTTGGATAAAAAAAAATTGTGTACGGAACTAATATAAAATATCATTATCTGGTAATATTTCTTGTTTTTATGATATTTTATAGACGCTATATGCTTTAACCCGGAATCCTGATCGGAACAACTACCCACTTTTGATACTAAACAATTTGTACGTGAAGGATTTGCCATATCAAAAATCTAAAAAAATCCGTCAACGTACAATTATTTGGACTAACTACAACATAAACTCTCCAAGATAATTGTAAATAACATCAAAAAGTGTTCGGATTTGTGACTAGTACTAATTTTCTTTCATGAAAAATTGTGGAATATTTTTTTAAATGACATGTATTCACTATCTTGACCGAAATAAATAAATAATAAAATTTAAAAAAAAATATGAAATAAGTATTATTACTGTATCCAGGCAATGTGACGAGCACCTGTGGGTAAGTCTAGGGACCCTAAATATTATATAAGAATATTACACAACAACTCCGTGTAGTCATTCTAAAAAGCCATCCAGGCTTTTTTTAATGATGGTTAGCCTGGCTAACCATCATTAAAAAAAAGCCTGGACGGCATTTTAGAATGACTACAACTCCGGGCAACTGCGTTTTGGTATAAATCACATGAAACATTAACAACAGTATTGTACTGTACCATTTAAGTGAATCTTTTCTACAGGAAGATACACTAAGTTCTCCATTTTTAGGCATTCTTTAAGTTTTGCCCTACGGCAAAACAAAATTATTTTTCCCGCTATGTTTGACTGACAGCAAGCTAGCAGCCAATAACAGCAGCCAATAAGTACAGCAGCCAATAAGGGACTTAGCAGCCAATAAGTACTTTTACCACGAAACACGAAATGTGAAAGGAATCTACTATTTTCCAGCAGCCAATAAGAACACCTGCCACACAACAACAATGTTTCAAAGAAAATATCATTAACGCAAATGGTTTATATAAATAAAACACGATGAAACATAATCAAAAAGAACCAGTTCGAACAAAAGTAAACCATAAAATTAATATGTACTACAGTACTCAGTAGAGGCTACCCGCGGCTAAATAGTATCCGGGATAACCAGCTAATATGTTGATAACACATGGGGGAATAATTTAAATTGGATTTATTTTTGGCCCCAGATAACATAAACATTTAAAATATTACATCAGCTTTTTAAAATATTATTACTGGCACAGTTTACCCCCATTCCCCCAATAAATACTGTACTTTATAATATTTGGTATTTGGTTTTTAATCCGAAACACCCGCTATATTAAGTAAAAATATGTATAATATGAATAGCGTTCTCGTAAAATTTGGTATCAAAATATTTAACCAACATTCTTCAATCGTTTTACTATGAGTTGCATTCTGGTTGTTTAGTCAGTATTTATATAAGAGCAATGCGATTGTTTACCCTCGCAATCAAGTAAAATCCTGTCCGCGAGCACGGTTTAATCTACTTCTTCTATTCTATTTGTACCCCAAATACCTAAACATCTCGGTTTTGCCGAATTACGGCGATTTGCCGCGTGCATTTATACGGAATTAAGTCGTACGCAGAAACAGCAGTAACAGCAGATGATTGCGGTGACGACGCGCACCACCGCGTTGGCTGCGGTGGAATATATCGTTGCGATATTCCGCGATGACGCATTCTCTCCCGCGGTGGAAACGCTTTTTTTGAAAGAAAAAATCCCGCTTTGTTGATAGTGTAATTATCTAAGATTCATGCTGATCAAATAAAGACTCCAGAAGACAGGGTAAGCATACGACGCAGACCCTTTAAAAAGACTATTCCCTGTAATCATTTAATAAGCGTAGTACTGGGGTTAGGAAGACCATATGTATCCTCCAAGACGGGGTCAGTGCATGGCAAAGAAATTAAGGAAATTGTGTTGTTAGTACGACAGCAAGATGCCGCACCTAAATCCTTGGGACCCCTTGTTACGACCAGAAGGAGGCAATTTGACGCTCTAAGACAGGGTACTGGCAATGGCTATGAACTGGCACCTACAAATGACTTCCATCTTAGGGTCAGCTTGAATAAATTGACCCCAACCTCTTTGGCCCTTTTGATTGAGTTAAACAAACACATTAAACTACTTTGGGTTGCTAATACGACCAAAAGGAGGCGATGTAACGCCATAAGACAGGTAACTGGCATAAAATGGACATCTTGGCTATCACCTAGCAGTGCCGCATGACTTCCATCTTCGATTCAGCCTAAACACAATTAACTTAAACGTAAGGGAAACACATATTTGGTTAAAACAAGCACATTGACCTACTTTGGGTTGCTAATACGACCAGAAGGAGGCGATGTGACTCCCTAAGACCGGGTACAGACATGAAGGGGACATAGAGGGCTATCACCTAGCACCGCCCAATAACTTCCATCTTGGGGTGAGCTTGACCAAAATCGACCCCCAACGTCCAGGGCCCCCTATTTGGGTAAAACAAGCACACTGATCTACTTTGGGTTACTGGAACGACCAGAAGGAGGCGATGTGACGCCCTAAGACCGGGTACTGGCATGTAGGAGACATCCAGAACTATCATCTAGCACCGCTCAATAACTTCCATCTTGGGGTGAGTTTGACCAAAATCGACCCCAACGTCCAGGGCCCCCTATTTGGGTAAAACAAGCACACTGACCTACTTTGGGTTGCTGGAACGACCAGAAGGAGGCGATGTGACTCCCCAAGACCGGGTACTAACATGAAGAGAACATCGAGGACTATCACCTAGCACCGCTCAATAACTTCCATCTTGGGGTGAGTTTGACCAAAATCGACCCTCAACGTCCAGGAACCCCTATTTGGGTAAAACAAGCACACTGAACTACTTTGGGTTGCTGGAACGACCAGAAGGAAGCGATGTGACGCCCTAAGACCGGGTACTGACATGAAGGGGACATCTAGGGCTATCACCTAGCACCGCTCAATAACTTCCATCTTGGGGTGAGCTTGAACAAAATCGACCCCCAACGTCCAGGACCCCCTATTTGGGTAAAACAAACACACTGACCTACTTTGGGTTGCTGGAACGACCAGAAGGAGGCGATGTGACGCCCTAAGACCGGGTACTGGCATGTAGGGGACATCCAGGACTATAACCTAGCACCGCTCAATAACTTCCATCTTGGGGTGAGCTTGACCAAAATCGATCCCCAACGTCCAGGACCCCCTATTTGGGTAAAACAAGCACATTGACCTACTTTGGGTTGCTGGAACGAACAGAAGGAGGCGATGTGACGCATTAAGACCGGGTACTGACATGAAGGGGACATCTAGGTCTATCACCTAGCACCGCTCAATAACTTCCATCTTGGGGTGAGCTTGACCAAAATCGATCCCCAACGTCCAGGACACCCTATTTGGGTAAAACAAGCACATGGACCTACTTTGGGTTGCTGGAACGACCAGAGGGAGGCGATGTGACGCCCCAAGACCGGGTACTGACATGAAGGGAACATCCAGGACTATCACCTAGCACCGCTCAATAACTTCCATCTTGAGGTGAATTTGACCAAAATCGACCCCCAACGTCCAGGACCGCCTAATTGGGTAAAACAAGCACACTGACCTACTTTGGGTTGCTGGAACGACCAGAAGGAGGCGATGTGACGCCCTAAGACCGGGTACTGGCATGTAGGTGACATCCAGGACTATCACCTAGCACCGCCCAATAACTTCCATCTTGGGGTGAGCTTGGCAAAAATCGACCCCAACGTCCATGGCCCCCTATTTTGGTAAAACAAACACACTGACCTACTTTGGGTTGCTGGAACGACCAGAAGGAGGCGATGTGATGCCCCAAGACCGGGTACTGGCATGTAGGGGACATCCAGGGCTATCACCTAGCACCGCTCAATAACTTTCATCTTGGGGTGAGTTTGACCAAAATCGACCCCCAACGTCCAGGACCCCCTATTTGGGTAAAACAAGCACACTGACCTACTTTGGGTTGCTGGAACGACCAGAAGGAGGCGATGTGACGCCCCAAGACCGGGTACTGACATGAAGGGAACATCCAGGACTATCAACTAGCACCGCTCAATAACTTCCATCTTGGGGTGAATTTGACCAAAATCGACCCCCAACGTCCAGGACCCCCTAATTGGGTAAAACAAGCACACTGACCTACTTTGGGTTGCTGGAACGACCAGAAGGAGGCGATGTGACGCCCTAAGACCGGGTACTGGCATGTAGGGGACATCCAGGACTATCACCTAGCACCGCCCAATAACTTCCATCTTGGGGTGAGCTTGGCAAAAATCGACCCCAACTTCCAGGGCCCCCTATTTTGGTAAAACAAGCATACTGACCTACTTTGGGTTGCTGGAACGACCAGAAGGAGGCGATGTGATGCTCCAAGACCGGGTACTGGCATGTAGGGGACATCCAGGGCTATCACCTAGCACCGCTCAATAACTTCCATCTTGGGGTGAGCTTGACCAAAATCGACCCCCAACGTCCAGGACCCCCTATTTGGTAAAACAAGCACACTGACCTACTTTGGGTTGCTGGAACGACCAGAAGGAGGCGATGTGACGCCCCAAGACCGTGTACTGACATGAAGGGAACATCCAGGACTATCACCTAGCACCGCTCAATAACTTCCATCTTGGCGTGAGCTTGACCAAAATCGACCCCAACGTCCAGGACCCCCTAATTAGGTAAAACAAGCACACTGACCTACTTTGGGTTGCTAGAACGACCAGAAGGAGGCGATGTGACGCCATAAGACCGGGTACTAGCATGTAGGGGACATCCAGGACTATCACCTAGCACCACCCAATAACTTCCATCTTGGGGTGAGTTTGGCAAAAATCGACCCCAACGTCCAGGACCCCTTATTTGGGTAAATCAAGCATACTGACCTACTTTGGGTTGCTGGAACGACCAGAAGGAGGCGATATGATGCCACAAGACCGGGTACTGGCATGTAGGGGACATCCAGGGCTATCACCTAGCACCGCTCAATAACTTCCATCTTGGGGTGAGTTTGACCAAAATCGACCCCCAACGTCCAGGACCCCCTATTTGGGTAAAACAAGCACACTGAACTACTGTAGGTTGTTGGAACGACCAGAAGGAGGCGATGTGACGCCCCAAGACCGGGTATTGACATGAAGGGGACATCCAGGGCTATCACCTAGCACCGCCCAATAATTCCATCTTGGGGTGAGCTTGACCAAAATCGACCCCCAACGTCCAGGACCCCCTATTTGGGTAAAACAAGCACACTGACCTACTTTGGGTTGCTGAAGCGACCAGAAGGAGGCGATGTGACGCCCTAAGACCGGGTAATGGCATGTAGGGGACATCCAGGACTATCACCTAGCACCGCTCAATAACTTCCATCTTGGGGTGAGTTTGACCAAAATCGAACCCCCAACGTCCAGGACCCCCTATTTGGGTAAAACAAGCACACTGAACTACTGTAGGTTGCTGGAACGACCAGAAGGAGACGATGTGACGCCCCAAGACCGGGTACTGACATGAAGGGGACATCCAGGGCTATCACCTAGCACCGCTCAATAACTTCCATCTTGGGGTGAGTTTGACCAAAATCGACCCCCAACGTCCAGGACCCCCTATTTGGGTAAAACAAGCACACTGACCTACTTTGGGTTGCTGGAACGACCAGAAGGAGGCGATGTGACGCCCTAAGACCGGGTACTGACATGAAGAGAACATCCAGGACTATCACCTAGCACCGCTCAATAACTTCCATCTTGGGGTGAGTTTGACCAAAATCGACCCCCCAACGTCCAGGATCCCCTATTTGGGTAAAACAAGCACACTGAACTACTGTAGGTTGCTGGAACGACCAGAAGGAGACGATGTGATGCCCCAAGACCGGGTACTGACATGAAGGGGACATCCAGGGCTATCACCTAGCACCGCTCAATAACTTCCATCTTGGGGAGAGCTTGACCAAAATCGATCTCCAACGTCCAGGACCCCCTATTTGGGTAAAACAAGCACATTGACCTACTTTGGGTTGCTGGAACGAACAGAAGGAGGCGATGTGACGCCTTAAGACCGGGTACTGACATGAAGGGGACATCTATGTCTATCACCTAGCACCGCTCAATAACTTCCATCTTGGGGTGAGCTTGACCAAAATCGACCCCCAACGTTCAGGACCCCCTATTTGGGTAAAACAAGCACACTGACCTACTTTGGGTTGCTGGAACGACCAGAAGGAGGCGATGTGACGCCCCAAGACCGGGTACTGACATGAAGAGAACATCCAGGACTATCACCTAGCACCGCTCAATAACTTCCATCTTGGGGTGAGTTTGACCAAAATCGACCCCCAACGTCCAGGACCCCCTATTTGGGTAAAACAAGCACACTGACCTACTTTGGGTTGCTGGAACGACCCAAAAGGAGACGTTGTGACGCCCCAAGACCGGGTACTGACATGAAGGGAACATCCAGGACTATCACCTAGCACCGCTCAATAACTTCCATCTTGGCTTGAGCTTAACCAAAATCGGCCCCCAACGTCCAGGACCCCCTATTTGGTAAAACAAGCACACTGACCTACTTTGGGTTGCTGGAACGACCAGAAGGAGGCGATGTGACGCCCCAAGACCGGGTACTGGCATGTAGGGGACATCCAGCGCTATCACCTAGCACCGCTCAATAACTTCCATCTTGGGGTGAGTTTGACCAAATCGACCCCCAACGTCCAGGACCCCCTATTTGGGTTAAAACAAGCACACTGACCTACTTTGGGCTGCTGGAACGACCAGAAGGAGGCGATGTGACGCCCCAAGACCGGGTACTGGCATGAAGTGGACATCTATGGCTATCACCTAGCACCGCTCAATAACTTACATCTTGTGGTGAGCTTGACCAAATTGACCTCAACGTCTTGGCAACCTCTATTTACGCACAAAAAGCAAATTAACTTACTTTGGTTGTATGTTACGGCTAAAAGGAGGCAATGTGATGCCCAAATACCGGGTACTGACATGGAAGGGACACCCAGGGTTTTCGCCTAAAACGCATAATAACATCCATATTCAGGTCAGCTTGACCAAAATTGACCAAAAACGGCGTTGGATCCCGTAATTGGGTAACACAAGCTCATTGGACTACTTTGGGTTAGCAGTATGACCAGAATGAGGTGATGTGACGCCTTTAGAACAGGTACTGACATGTAGGGACGAGTATTTAGCACCGCCCATTAACTTTAATCTTGGTCAGGTTTGCAAAACTCCACCAAAAACGTCTGGCCGATTTTTGGATAAACATGTACATTGAATACGTTGGCTTCTGGTACGACCAGAAGGAGGCGACATGACGCCCTTAGATCCAGTACTGGCATACAGAGGACATCTATGGCAATCGCTTACACCGCCAAATAACTTCCATCCTGGGATCAGCTTCACAAAAATTAACTCCAACGTCTTACGAACCCTTATTTGAGTTAAGCAAGCACTTCAGATTGCTGTTACGACCAGAATGACGCAGGTGACGCTCTAAGACAAGGTGCTGAATGTAGGGGACATCCAGGATTATCACCTAGCAATGCCCAATAACTTAAATCTTTGATCAGCTTGACCAAAATTGATCCAAAACGTCAGGGGCCGTTATTTGGGTAATACATGCATATTGACTTACTATCGGTTTCATGTACGACTAGTAAGAGGCGATGTGACGCCCTAAAACCGGAAAAGGTTTGTAGAGGATATCTATAGCTATCACCTTACACCCAAAATAACTTCCATTCTGCGGTCAGCTTGACCAAAACCGACCATAAACGTTTGGGATCCGCTTTGGGTAAACAACCACATTTAACTACTTTGGGTAACTGTTACGACCAGAAGGAGGCGATGTGACCCCCTCCCCCAAGACCGGGTATTGGCATGTAGGGGGCATTCAGGGATATCACTCGGTACCGCCGAATAACTTCCAACTTGTCAGCTTGATTTTGACCCTCAACGTCTGGGGACCCCTATTTGGGTAAACCAAACACATTGACTTACTTTTAATGGCTGTTACAATTAGAAGGTAGTTATGGGACCACTAAGACTGGGAACCGGCATATATCAATATAACTTTTGGAAAGCCATTTTTTAAAGACACTTTAATAAAGTAAATAGATATACCTGTTTTATATTTGATGGTATTATCCACGCATATTAACTTTGCCAATGATTATTAATAAACATTGTGTTATTTTGTTTAAATGCAGAAAAGCCATGCATGTCAACCAAACCTCCTGACCATATTTCATCAATAAAAATAACTCGTCTGCTTCGAAATGTTCATTAATTGGTTTGTGTAAATCATTTGCTAAGGTTTATATATATATATATATATATATATATATATTAAACTATTATGATGTTTATAAACAAACTCGATATGTAACTAGCAGTGCGAGTGTATCAATTTATGAGTTGCTATTTTCAGTTTAAATATAGACATTGAAGCTACAAAACATTGGCATGGCTGAACAGTTTACTGAAATCTGCTGAACAATGTAAAGAAATCATAATGTGAAGTTTGAAATAAAATTTAACAGACTAGATTTCGCTTTTAAAACAGACCTAATTTAGCTTACTCGCTGCCTTGGAGTTTTTACACATGTTCTTCAACTCTTCAATGCTCCTAGAAGGACAGTAGACACCCTATCTGAAATAAGACAGATGTAACATTTCTTGACTTACAGATATTAGGATGATAACTCAAAAAAGAAGAGCACCACCTATGGTTGGAACCAATGGTAACTAATCACAAGGAGAAAAACCCTGGGTATTATAACATGATTATTTTACCTCGGTTACATATGTCCAATTCTCAAAATCAGCCCAAATAAATCAATATTCATGACCTTTACCAAAAAACAAACATGGGGGGGGGCTCAGCATTGATAAGGTACAATGTTGAGATGGACAAGTTCCGCAAGTTTTAAAGCGACAGTTTTGATAATTTCCATGGAAGTGACCTGTACGCAAACCTTAACCACTTCCTCCTCCGACGACGACAATAAAATGCCGGCATAAGCTCGTCATTTCTTTTCAATAATCAGACGAGCTCAGTTAGTATTTTTAGAATTATTTTACCGCTGTCCCTTGCACACTGGAATTAAAAAGCGACTTTGGGGGAAAAATACAAAGTCAGGCCAAAACAGCTACCATTGTGGCAAATATACATGTTTCAACTTTTTATGCATACATTTTGCTGTGAAAGAGTAAGTCTTGTCAAGATTTTGTTTATATTTCAAGAATTTAAATGCTTTTTTATTCAATAACGTAATCTGCATTTATCATATTGGGAAAAAATAACCAAATTTTGGTGACAAGGGAGTTTTTCACAAGGGGAAACAACCCTTAGAAGGCAGTTAATTGCACCAAAAATAAACACTGGAGCATAATGTGGAAAATCTAAGTAAAACAAGTGTCTGCCTAAAATGTGCTATTCAAAACTTACTCATTCAATTGTTGTGTAATAGACTCTCACAACTCCTTCTTTTCCTTCCCCCTAAGTGCAGTACCTCTAAACGACCCAAATAATTCTGGCCTTTGAATTAAAATTAGCTCAAGAGCTGTGCTTTTCTCTACCTTCGACCAATTTGCCGAGCGTTTTTTGGAAGCCATATCGGTCAAAGCAGTCGCCGAATCGCCGGAAAGATAATCTCGATCAACTTATCACAGCTTCGTGAAATCGGATTGAAACAAATGGATCCGCTAAATCGTTTAACATATTTAATCCCGTTGCCCATCCGATTAGTTAATTGGCCCCTGGTTGATATGTCCGTTTTATCATGAGCGTCTATCGGATCGTCTTCTGCTGACGGAGCAGAAAGTTTTAAACTCTAAACAATAAAGAAAGCTAGTCAAGTTTGTAATGTAATGTAAGATAATCGAAAACACATGTGGAATGGAAATACTAGATCAATAATGAGCAAAGGTGATTTATAGTAAGTTTTAATGTTTTTAAGTGTTTACGTTTGACTTCTGAGCTTGTCTCTGTACTTTTCATCGTATTATTAAGAATAACTTAGGTGTTTAGGGTTTAAATGAAAAAAAAAGGTTTGACGATGTAAATTGGGACAAACGGGACTTTCAATGGAATCTTCAACACCTTCTGCATTATTGCAGGACATATATCTAATAAAGTGTTTTTTAGCTCCACTGGCCGAAGGCCATGGAGCTTATGTCGTCACAGATTGTCCGTCGTGAGTGCGTGCGTGCGTGCGTGCGTGCGTGCGTAAAATTTTACTTTAAACGACATCTCCTCTGAAACTGATAAGCGGATTTTGACAAAACTTCACAGGAATGTTCCTTTGGTGGTCCTTTACCAAAATTGCTCAAATGGTTCCGGTCCATTGCACAATATGGCCGCCAGAGCTAAAAATAGCAAAATCTTTAAACGACATCTCCTCTGAAACGGTTCGGCAGATTTTGATGAAACTTGACAGTAATGTTCCTTGGGTGGTCCTTTATTAAAATTGCTCAAATGGTTTTGGTCCATTGCACAATATGGCCGCCACAGCTAAAAATAGCAAAATCTTTAAACGACATCTCCTCTGAAACGGATAGGCAGATTTTGATGAAACTTCACAGGAATGTTCCTTTGGTGGTCCTTTACCAAAATTGCTCAAATGGTTCCGGTCCATTGCACAATATGGCCGCCAGAGCTAAAAATAGCAAAATCTT
The DNA here is from genome assembly GCF_026914265.1 of Mya arenaria. Classification (NCBI taxonomy): domain Eukaryota; kingdom Metazoa; phylum Mollusca; class Bivalvia; order Myida; family Myidae; genus Mya; species Mya arenaria. The sequence goes on along the minus strand of NC_069125.1, from coordinate 57,651,205 downwards.
TAAACGACATCTCCTCTGAAACGGTTCGGCAGATTTTGATGAAACTTGACAGTAATGTTCCTTGGGTGGTCCTTTATTAAAATTGCTCAAATGGTTCTGGTCCATTGCACAATATGGCCGCCACAGCTAAAAATAGCAAAATCTTTAAACGACATCTCCTCTGAAACGGATAGGCAGATTTTGATGAAACTTGACAGAATTGTTCCTTGGGTGGTCCTTAACCAAAATTGCTTAAATGGTTTCGGTCCGCTGCACAACATGGCTGCCAGGGCAAAAAAATAGAAAAACCTTTAAAGAACATCTTCTCAGAAACCGATGATCAGATTTTGATGAAACTTAACAGAAATGTTCCTTGGATGGTCCTTTATCAAATTTGCTTCAATGGTTTCGGTCCACTGCACAAGATGGCCCCCAGAGGTAAAAATAGAAAAACCTTTTAACGACTTCTCCTCAGAAACCGATGATCGTATTGCAATGAAGCTTGACAGAAATGTTACTTGGGTAGTCCTTAACCAAAATAGCCCAAACAGTTCTGGTCTGCTGCACAACATGGGCACCAGAGCTAAGAATAGAAAAAAACGTTAAACTACATCTTCTCAGAAACCGATTATCAGATTTTGATGAAACTTTACATAAATGTTCATCGGGATGCCCTTTAACCAAAATTGCCCAAATGGTTCCGGTCCGCTGCACAACATGGCTGCGAGAGTTAAAAATAGAAAAACCTTTAAGGACTTCTCGTCCGCAGTCTTCACGAAAAACATTTTAACCTACTAGCCAGTTGGACTAGCATAATGGCATATTTTACTAGTCCGAATGACAATCTAGTAGTCCGACTATTTTGCCACATTATAAAACTGTATGCTTGAGGTAAATACCTATTTCAATTGAGCAGCTTGCAGTTTGAGTAAACATTTCTTTATTATGATGCTCATGCAGTGATAGGGAGTGACATCCTTCTGTTGGGAATAGTGCTCCTTGTTTTTCAGAACCTATGGGTACTATGTAAAAACAAAAGGCATCTTGCTTGAATAGACTGTAATAATATCAACATGGTTAGAAAAGAAATGCCATGCTTTAATAGCTTTGATTACATTTTACTACTGAATTACCTTCCTTTAATAGAAAAAGAAATAATGTCTTAATTTTTCACGTATAGCATCTTTAAATAATTTTTAAACAATAATAATTTATGAGTAAACATATAAGCATAAAGTTCTCACAAAAAGATCAATTTAAAAACCTTACATTTATACATAGTAAAGTATATATAGACTGAACATTAATTTTCGTTTAAGTGACATTCTGAAAGTTTATGAAACAGCTATTTTTAGTAACTTAAATGGCCGAAAAGTGTAAGTGAAACACCAAGTCGATTCTATCTCGTCAGTTCTTGTTCAGGTTAGATATTTGCTTCATAATCTATTCAGATTAAATGTTAACCTATGATCAGATTTTGATGAAACTTGACAGAAATGTTCCTTGGGTGGTCATTAACCAAAATTTGTTAAATGGTTCCAGTCCACTGCACACCATGGCTGCCAGAGCTAAAAATAAAAAAAACTTTATACGACTTGTCGTCGAAACCGATGACCTTTTTTCGATAAAACTTCACAGAAATGTTTGTTTGGTGCTCCTTTACTCAAATTGCCCAAATCATTTCGGTCCACTGCACAACATGGCAGCCAGAGCTATTAAAGTAAAACATTTTTTTAAATAACTTCTCCTCAAAAATTGATGATTGTATTTCTATGAAACTTGACGAAAATGTTCGTTAGGTGGTCTTTGCTTGAACCTTTTGGCCAGTGGAGCACAGGCACTGATGTGCCTCTTGTTTCCTAAAAGAGTACATGGTCGACAGTCATTTGATATTTTAGGAATATGATCTGGCAAATTTAAAACGTGATGAAGATTTTCTTTGCCTTTTACTCTATGTTCATTTTTCTGTAGCCCGGAGCACTTCTGAGCCAGGAATAAGTATTTTTGGCTGCTTTCATTTCCAAACATAGATTGAAGAAATTTAGTTGTATTCAAAATCCCGTTTGAAACCAATTTTTCCATTACATCTTTTACTCGAAGACATGTTCCATCCATACTGCGAACCAAAAAAGAAAACGATGTGTTAGTATACTTACATTCAAAGTATGTTGTATTTCCCCCATTGAGCCCTGTGTCCTGTTATCATCAGTTGACAGTGAAGCTAGAAAAGAAAGGAAACATGAGTAGAATAATAAAAAATATGTAACTTAACACTTGGATTGTTATGTTACACTATATACGAGTTTGAGGAACTTTTTCTTGGTATACTGCAAACAGTTATACAACAGTCAATTGAAACCACGCCTCCCCCCACCCCCAAATCCGGGGGTGTATCAGGATAGTTGAGGTAATTGGCCGTGTTATTACCTTCCAGTTGGCCCTGCAGTAACGGGTGAATGCGGTGGTATTGTCTTTACAGCAAAAATAGCGGGCAATGAGCCTTACCTAGGGTCTCTGGGGTGCAGGGTCATTTGGTGGGGATTTTACCAGCGGTTCGTCCCCGCAGGACGGGGATTTTACCCGGGCTTGGTTGGACCGAAAGTCAAAGTTCCTGCTTTTCCCCTGACCTGGGGATGGGGGGGGGGGCATGGTTACAATTGACTGGTAGATAACATGTAGGATATTTGAAATAAAAAAAATATTCAGTCTATTTCTAAAGATTTTGTTGATTTAATGATTTTTCACATTATAAGTACAGACATATATTTTCTTCCTATAAGTTATACATATCCTGTCATGTGACAGATTTTATCATTTTACATTGATTTATTTCTCAATGCAAAAAAAGAACAAACAGACGGTTCGTTCAGATGAGGCTGAATTTTATGAGAAAAAAATATTCGAAAATACTGAGAGCAATGAGAATTTGAGTCTGTCAGACAATAATACGAGCGAAGACTCACTTAAACATTTTGAAATTGAATGAATAAATGTTAACCCCATATTTTACTCCAAAATAGAACAAAATGAACGGTTCATGTTTAATAACATTACTTCCTGCAACGTTCGGATACCTTCGGATTTTATTGCATAACGTGCTATGACACAACTAGCGTAACAGATTTTGACACATAGGAATACACCTCGTTTATTAATAGCCTTTGCGGAAAAATGCGACAGAACACCAATACATATCAATGAAATATTTATGAAGATAAATAATTGAGTTAATAGATTTTACGAAAATCGATGATGCACGAGTGTTCCATTTCAATAAGCATATAAAGATTTGCATATTTCATTACCTGTTCAAGTTGTTTGAAGAATAAACAATGACAATCTGCAGTATTTTGCAAAAATATATACCCAGGAACGCAGAAGTAAACACTTGTGTGACGTCATAGATGTCAAAACAAAGTCGGGAATCAAAGAAAATCGACGATTAAAACAGCAGGTCAAAATGGCGGCAGAAAAAACATAATTTATATATCAAAGGAGATATAAATTGATTTATATTGAACGTTTGTATGAGAGGCAAACCAGTGTTGGGTTCTGTTTACGATACATGTATCAATAATCAGTATAAAATAACCTCAGCGCAACGGAAGCTGCAGAGCACGCATGCGCATAACGGCCTTTCTATTTTCTAAGCTCATGCAGATTGCACACTGCAAATTCGCTGTCGATTTTTTTTCATCTGTTTGATTCAACGTGAATTTTCGGGTTAAAAGTACATTGTATCTTTTGCATTATATATATGTGTTGATATTGCAATCAAAATCATAACCAGGACTTTGGAACTGTAAGTAACTACTTAGCATCTATATCACTGGGTGACCTACTTTCACCGCGTTCTTCGTTCCTTTGTTTCTTTGTTGCAAAATTCAACAATAAGTTGTATTACATATCTTACCGATGCCATTTTCTACTCTCATTATTAGATATTCGTTCACGAAACGTCTCCAGTCTTGGTGTGTAGCAAACAAAAAGATTAACATGAATTTGTCACCTGAACGCAATCAAATTTTCTGGCATGGTTTTGGAGGGGGATTTCTCCTTCCCGCCGACAAGCAAAAATCATTGTGGCAATCAACATATCTTATTTCTGAGCTGGACATTGATATTTCATTGATAGACAAAGGCAGTAATGATTTATGTGATATACATTTTTCTGTTGAACTTTTCGTTCAGAATTTGATTGAATTTGCATCCTCCCTTATAAGGATGGGATGTTAAAAAGTTATTCTCTCTGAAATTCTAGAGCGTCGGTGAAACCAACAATTTAATTCCAGAGTACGGCAATCAAATTCTTATATACGGCTGAGAACATACTTTTTTGGTCTCATTGCAGAAACAATTTTAATTCAAGGTTGTACGTGATTTTTGTACTACTGACGGAGTTCATATACATCAAGTGCCTGGGATGCCAAGATATTATATGTCAGTACGAAGTGCTCTCCTTTTCGCAGAGAGACGTGTGGGGTTTTTAAATAGCTGACTTGGTCAATATGCCAAGCATTGAGCTAGATCGTACGAATTTCATAACTTATAGTTATATTTTCAGAACACATTTGTCACAAGGTGTGTATATATTGCCGTACCTGGGTTCAACTACATTTCGTCAATCGCACCTTCTTCCTGTGTAGTGCGTATCAGCGACATCTTAGGTATTTGTATCCACAGGGCAGGTTTTTATATAAATCAGTTATCACCTTTTTATGGGTTCTAGTTATCTAGTAATTTTGGGAAAGATACTACCCAAGTTGGTTTCACTTTTCAAGTGAACCATAATTATATTGTTCGAATGAGCAACTGTTTAAATAAGTACTGGCAACATTACTTGATAGTTACAATTATGCCAATTTTTAGCTTTAATGGATTTTCAGTAACTGTGTGTCATGTTATATCCATATTTATCACTACATGTGTATTATTACAATGGGTGGATTTTCTGGCATTGGATATGGACCTATTTCCTATCCTTTTTATCACTTTTATGTGACATTATTTCATGGAAGAATTTTCGGGCATTGCTTACATGCCTATTTATATCCTGTTATCACTTCATGTGACATTATTTAATTTGTTGGGACGGATTTTCGGGCATTGGTTGTGTGCTTCCTATCCTACTTATCACTTAATGTGACATTTATTTATGGATGGATTTCCGGGCATAGGTTGTGTGCCTATTTCCTGTCCTATTTATCACTTAATGTGACATTTATGGATGGATTTTTGGGCATTGGTTGTGTGCCTATTTCCTATCCTATTTATCACTTAATGTGACATTTATTTATGGATGGATTTTCGGGCATTGGTTGTGTGCCTATTTCCTATCCTATTTATCACTTAATGTGACATTTATTTATGGATGGATTTTCGGCCTTTGGTTGTGCCTATTTCCTATCCTATTTATCACTTAATGTGACATTTATTTATGGATGGATTTTCGGGCATTGGTTGTGTGCCTATTTCCTATCCTTTTTATCACTTAATGTGACATTTATTTATGGATGGATTTTCGGCCTTTGGTTGTGTGCCTATTTCCTATCCTATTTATCACTTAATGTGACATTTATTTATGGATGGATTTTCGGGCATCGGTTGTGTGCCTATTTCCTATCCTATTTATCACTTAATGTGACATTATTTTATGGATGGATTTTCGGGCATTGGTTGTGTGCCTATTTCCTATCCTATTTATCACTTAATGTGACATTTATTTATGGATGGATTTTCGGGCATTGGTTGTGTGCCTATTTTCTTTCTTATTTATCACTTAATGTGACATCTATTTATGGATGGATTTTCGGGCATCGGTTGTGTGCCTATTTCCTATCCTAATTATCACTTGATGTGACATTATTTCATGGATGGATTTTCGGGCATTGGGTTGGTGCCTATTTCCTATCCTGATTATCACTTAATGTGACATTATTTTATGGATGGATTTTTGGGCATTGGTTGTGTGCCTATTTCCTATCATATTTACAAAGATACTACCCAAGTTGGTTTTACTTTTCAAGTGAACCATAATTATAATCAATAGGGGTCATCTGCTTCCCAAGACCAATGCACCTTTGAAGTTTGAAGGTCAGGACCCTATGCATTTCTAAGTTACTGATCGGAAACGAAGCTTATATTTTCATCAAAAAGCAAAAGCAATCAGACCACACAGATAACATCAGTCTAAACTCATACTTTTTACAAATTACCGTCAAGGTCAGTCCAAAGTTCTTAAATTGTTGCCATCTGGGTTTTCAAATACATTTTAGTGCTTCTTTTTGACGTCAATTTACGTCAGATAATTTAAGCTCGACTATTCGAAGATTAATGAGAGCTATCCTAGTCAACTCGGTGTCGGCGTCACGCTTCAGATTAAGTTTTTGGTAACACCTCACATTATTCCTAAACCATTTGAGATTGCATTGAAACTTGAAACACTTCTTAACTATGATGACCCCCATCTTTGGACAAAGGGGATTACTCTATCAAGGATTTTGGCAGAATTATAGCCCATTTTCAACTTTCAGGCTCCAGGTAAGTTTTATGTACCACCTCACTTTATTCCTAAACCATTTGAGATATTGCTTTGAAACGTTAAAGCTGCACTTTCACAGATTGGCCGTTTTGACAACTTTTTAATTTTTTGTCTTAAAATGAGCCGATTATTATGCACATATGTAGTATTCCAAAATAAAACATCGCTGACAAAAGAGTAGATCTCATCTTTTTCTAAATGTCGAAAAATTCGATTTTCCTTCAAGCGTTACTAACGCTTTTAGCAATCAAACATGAATTTACGAAAAATATAGAAACGTTGAGTTTTCAACTTTTGCCAGCAATCTTATTTCGTTGATCTGAAGACATTAACACAAAAATCGCTCCATTCCATGACACAAAATCAAACGTCCTATAACACATAACCTAAAACCGATTTAACAATTCTTTTAAATAAAGAAAAACAATTTATTCTATAGATAGTGGTCACGTTAAAAATGAACACAAAAATTCCTGTTATTCCTATTTCAAATAAAATGTAATGGTTTCAGTAAGATATGCTTAATCTTTCATTTTGACTACTATGGTGAAGCGAGGTTTGCGGGAAATGTTCGTACAAAACGTTAAGGACTTGGTTTGTAATAACTTCTTTTCATTTCCAGTGACGATACCGCATGTGAAGGTGTTCGACAAACTAGAAGAATGATTAAACAAGCAGGTCCTGTAGCTGCCTTGCGCGTTTATGAGTTATGCATGACCGACCGAATTTCATTCGACAATCTGATGGCTTCGAAAGAAATAAACATCGATGACCGTGCATTCGAATTGGCCGGTGTCACGATGTCCAAGGAAGGCCACTTTTGTGCCATCGTCTTCCTTGATGGAGAGAAATATTGGTACGATGCGCTGAATGCTTGTTTGACCAATTTTCCAAAAGATATGTTAACGCGCTACTTTCCAAGTCATGCGCTCTACTGCCAGATTGCTTGAAATTATGCAACACAGAAACCCTGAAACACTTAGGAGTAGAGTGATTTGAATTTGTTGAAAGTATATTGATGCATGTTTAGATTGTCAAAGATAAAAAAGAAAAAATGCTCTAACAGGGCTACATCTTGATTAACCTAACTTATGTTATGCCTTCTAACAATTTATTTTTAAGTGCATAACTGAGGGATAATCTAACGATGGCATTGCTATGTGGTGTTTGTCTATCATGTTTTGTTGTATCCACATAATTTCTTTAAAAACACAATGATTTAAATGTATAAAACATTGATCGTATTTTATTATATAGTGGTATACTATGTCTTACATGAGAGAACCGCATACAAGGTATGCTACTCAAGAGTTGTACAGAGATGTGTTCATAATGTCAGCATTCAAATAAATCCAATAATTTAATCCTTTGTTGCACTAATTTAATCTACGATTTTTTTTGCCTACCTAACGTTTGATCTTGTCCAAATTTAAGTACAAATATTCCCTACGTGATTGTCAATATTTTGTTATTATTCTTCTGTTTGTTAAAAGTTTAACGGAAATGATTCTAAATTTACTCCGTACGCTTAATCTTACGGTTAGTGTTCACTGAAAGCATAAGTTGAAAACTTCAGGCCTTTGACTGTTGTCATGTGGCATCATCCTGTGGATTTAAAATAAGAACGTTTCATTATGGTCTTTGTGTCAAATTTGGCCGGGCCTATGTGAACACATGATTTACTTGATAAACCACATCCTGGACGATCTTATATGACACTACAAGAACTCATGGTCGATTTAACATGTGGTGTCATCTATTGTTCCTCTAACACGGTTGCTCAAACAACAACTTTTACCAAAATATGCACATTTTGAAATATAATATTGAGTATTTTCACATGAGAACTCAAGTGGCAGCAAGTTATAATTATACGTATGTAATGATCATTAAATCATATGCATGCAGCATATTATTTAATTCCTTCCAAAACTAATCAGTTTCAAACGATTCACAGGGCAGTTAAAACATTGCATCGCTTATAAAACATAACAAACTAATTTTGAAATTTAGGTCCCGGATCCCTGGTCCCGACGGTCTGCAGATATAATCGCCAACATTTTGGCGCATGCGCAGTCAACTATAATTGTAAGACTGGTTTGTAAACATTTCTCTAAAAATAGATCATTACATGTTCTTAAAAAAGCTGACCAGTCTATTTCCCACAGCATTTGAACACAATACCGTGTAGTCGTCTGATGACATCTCCAATATTTCGAGAAGACACAATTTGTACTAAATGTAACATAAATGTGGCTGAAATAATATAATCACTATTTGATATGTCCTTAATATAGAGATTAACGTACTCAATATATTCCTAGATACTATGTTAATTGGCCCAAATTTACAACATTTAATTTTCCGATGGCTTGTAATAAAAGTCAATTTTGTATGATATGGCTCTGTTTTTTATCGTTTACTAAGGTTAGACGAAGCTAGTCACATAATTATATTTACTTATTTATATGTAGTAGTTTCAATCGTCGTTTTTTATACTTTTCTTCATATGCTTTTGATTATGTTTACTTGCATGCCATGTCAATATGTTCTGTAATAACATGATATGAAAATAAACTTTTGACTTGGCTTAAATAACATTCGAACGCTTTAGACTCGGTTCTAATTTATACTAGATGCGCCAAATATGTGACCTCTCCCGATTCAGGGAGTAAGACCTCTAAAACAAATTGGGATAGGAACCGAAGCTCTAAACCGAATACCTGAGGAGTTACATGCCAACCATGACCGCAAGATTTGAGGCTTATAAAATAAGCTTGTAATTCAAATACAACGTATGCTGATGTATTTGGTCCGAACTACAAGATGAATACCCAACTACTAGCTTGTAATTCAAATATGTGTGCTGATGTATTTGGTCCGAACTACAAGATGAATACCCAACTACTAGCTTGTAATTCAAATATAATGTGTGCTGATGTATTTGGTCCGAACTACAAGATGAATACCCAACTACTAGCTTGTAATTCAAATATAATGTGTGCTAATGTATTTGTCCGAACTACAAGATGAATACCCAACTACTAGCTTGTAATTCAAATATAATGTGTGCTGATGTATTTGACCCGAACTACAAGATGAATACACACTACTAGCTTGTAATTCAAATATAATGTATGCTAATGTATTTGTCCGAACTACAAGATGAATACCCAACTACTAGCTTGTAATTCAAATATAATGTGTGCTGATGTATGTGGTCCGAACTTCAAGATGAATACCCAACTACTAGCTTGTAATTCAAATACAAAAAATGCTGATGTATTTGGTCCGAACTACAAGATGAATACCCAACTACTAGCTTGTAATTCAATTATAATGTATGCTAATATATTTGTCCGAACTACAAGATGAATACCCAACTACTAGCTTGTAATTCAAATACAACGTATGCTGATGTATTTGGTCCGAACTACAAGATGAATACCCAACTACTAGCTTGTAATTCAAATATATTGTGTGCTGATGTATTTGGTCCGAACTACAAGATGAATACTCAACTACTAGCTTGTAATTCAAATACAACGTGAGCTGATGTATTTGGTCCGAACTACAATATGAATACCCAACTACTAGCTTGTAATTCAAGTATAATGTATGCTAATGTATTTGTCCGAACTACAAGATTAATACCCAACTACTAGCTTGTAATTCAAATACAACGTATGCTGATATATTTGGTCCGAACTACAAGATGAATACCCAACTACTAGCTTGTAATTCAAATATAATGTGTGCTGATGTATTTGGTCCGAACTACAAGATTAATACTCAACTACTAGCTTGTAATTCAAATACAACGTGAGCTGATGTATTTGGTCCGAACTACAATATGAATACCCAACTACTAGCTTGTAATTCAAGTATAATGTATGCTAATGTATTTGTCCGAACTACAAGATTAATTCCCAACTACTAGCTTGTAATTCAAATACAACGTATGCTGATGTATTTGGTCCGAACTACAAGATGAATACCCAACTACTAGCTTGTAATTCAAATATAATGTGTGCTGATGTATTTGGTCCGAACTACAAGATTAATACCCAACTACTAGCTTGTAATTCAAATACACAGTATGCTGATGTATTTGGTCCGAACTACAAGATGAATACCCAACTACTAGCTTGTAATTCAAATATAATGTGTGCTGATGTATTTGGTCCGAACTACAAGATGAATACCCAACTACTAGCTTGTAATTCAAATACAAAAAATGCTGATGTATTTGGTCCGAACTACAAGATGAATACCCAACTACTAGCTTGTAATTCAAATATAATGTGTGCTGATGTATTTGGTCCGAACTACAAGATGAATACCCAACTACTAGCTTGTAATTCAAATACAACGTGAGCTGATGTATTTGGTCCGAACTACAATATGAATACCCAACTACTAGCTTGTAATTCAAGTATAATGTATGCTAATGTATTTGTCCGAACTACAAGATTAATACCCAACTACTAGCTTGTAATTCAAATACAACGTATGCTGATGTATTTGGTCCGAACTACAAGATGAATACCCAACTACTAGCTTGTAATTCAAATATAATGTATGCTGATGTATTTGGTCCGAACTACAAGATGGATACCCAACTACTAGCTTGTAATTCAAATATAATGTATGCTAATGTATTTGTCCGAACTACAAGATGAATACCCAACTACTAGCTTGTAATTCAAATATAATGTATGCTGATGTATTTGGTCCGAACTACAAGATGGATACCCAACTACTAGCTTGTAATTCAAATATAATGTATGCTAATGTATTTGTCAGTTATTGTTGAAGGTCATTCAGCATAATGATACTGTATTACTCACATACGTAAGTGCGTATAGCTGGCTACGCCCCTGATAATAATTAATTTAACGTATTCACTGGTGGGTAAGAATGGACCAAACCAAACTTCATAATAACAACAAAGAACACTAAATTAACAGCTGATTACATATAAGCATAAAATATATAATACATATGTAACATAATTATAATTCTTGGTAATGTTTTGTAGGTAAAACATCATACTCGGTATACAGAGAGGAATATAGAAATCTCTACGTAAAATGTACACAGAGTTATGCATGAGTCTGCTAACTTAATGTAGCCAAATGTATGAAGTTTTGCCAATGCCAGAAAATGATGGCGTAACTCTAAACATTTGCGAGGTATGTAAAATTACATTATTTAATTTCCAGATGCCGCGTACATCATTATTACACGAGCTCCAACCTTGCATAGATCTGTTGCTAAAGCGGGTCAAAATACAAATTCAAAATGTGTTGCACACTTATTTTTCAATTCCTTCTACCAAACTGAATAAATTACATTTCTGGATCACTCCTGGTATGCACGGTATACTTAGTATTTATTTACTGTCACTGTAGTGAGTTTAATTAACTATATTTATCTTCCTGATAAATTACCGATATAAAGGAGCATATCCGACAATACCATCACTTGGGTTACAGCTATAGGTTGATACAACATCTTCTAGAAACCAGACATGAGTGTACCATAATCGTGTATTCTAGAAATGAATTGCTCAGTTAGCGAAGGTATACTGGTAATCAGTAATTTCATCAAATTCAGTGATTTTTTTGGTGCAATTTACTGCCTTCTAAAGGCTGTTTTCCATTGCGAAAAACTGTCAATTTTTCCCAAAATTTTATATCTTTTTTGCCAATTTGACAAACGCAGATTACATTTATGAATAAAGAGGCAATGAAATTCTTGAAATAGAGACAAAATCTTGACAAGACTAAGTCTTTCACCTTAAAATGTTTGTACAAATAAGTTAAAAAAATGTAAAATTGCCATCATCTTAGCTATTTTGGCCTGATTTTGTATTTTTCCCAAAGTTGACTTTTTATCCAAATTTTCAAGGCACAGGCGGTGAATACAATTCCAAAATTAATATGTGGTCTGTTTGTCTGTCCAGGCAGCACATGAACTTAAAGAGATTTTAGTCAATTATTTAATATCTCTGATATTGTTTAACCTTGAAATTTGAAAAGAATGTTTAATCTGCTTAACATATTATAAATGAATCTCTTGTATTGCTTTCAGACTCTCTTGCTCATGATGTAAATGCTGTATTTGCTTTTACTAATCAGCTAGTTCGGCAACTGCAGGATAACCCAGGACCTTGCAAAATCAATGTCATCCACCGCTTCTCAGACAACTGTGCTCAGCAGTACAAATGTAAAGATGCCTTTAGTCATATGAGATTACTTGAAAAGGAGCACGGCATTAAGACAATTTACCATTTTACAGTCAGGACATGGAAAAGGCCCAAGTGATTGTCTTGGGGCTGCAAGCAAGAGAAGACTAGAACAGGTGATTTTGGGAGGGAAAGTGATAAATGATGCCTACCATGCTTATCTTGCCCTTATACAGGGTTCACAAAGAATCCTATACATGCCTGAAAAGGCAATGAGTAGGGCAAAACCACCAAAACAGACAGACATCAAGACCGTTCCAGGTACACAGTCTTACCATATGGTTAAGACTGTGCCACAGGACCCCAGCAAACTTGAATGCAGTGACCTTAGTTGTACCTGTAGTGTCTGCATTGAAGATGCCATGGAGGGAGCATTTTACTATAGCAAATTTTTGAAGAGTCCTAGAGTTTATCAATTTTTGCATAGTGAATACAGTAGTAGTAGAAGTAATAGAGCTAGTATCCTTTACAATATACGCAGCTTAGTCTTCTGATTCTGTTTCTGTACTAACATTATTAATGTCTTTGCAACACCTAACTCATTACTTTAAACAAGCCATTTGACTCTTGGTTCAGACGACTTACAAAAAATTATGAATTTGCTGAATACTGAGAAAGTTCACCTTTTATTGTAATGTTTTCAACTCTTTTGCCAATAAGATACTTTCAGTTTTGCAGATTTTTTTAATTTTTCATCCGATGATTGTTTTTAAAACAGACTGCATTAAAATATTTAGTAAAATAATGGGTTTGTGTTAGCAAGAAGCTTTTTACTAACACACTATTAAGTCCTTACATTAAATAATTAGCATGCAATTATGGTGATGGGTGTACTATGGTTTCGAAGGACAGTAACAGCATTACTGATCTTGCTGTTCTTGCTAGTATCAGTAGCCATAGAGAGCAGCAAACTAGTATCAGTATTGAAATGACAGAATTCCAAAATAGTATTGCTGAAAAGGGTTACTTGATCCGAGGCAACACACCAGCAGATGGGAACTGCTTTTTTTCCATGCAATGACTGACCAGCTGGCACTTGTGAATCAAACACATACCTTCACCACTCTTCGGGCAAATATCGTGAAGTATATTGAAAACCTTTCACAGGTAATTATTATTAGTTTTAAATGGCATGTATAAATGATGACATTCATTTCTCTGTATTGCGATTACATCTGAGATTGAAATATACATTAATTAATACACGCCACTAAACTAACAACATTTCTATTACAGGATCAAAAGTTAGAAATTGGCAACTTCTTGCAGCAGTCGATTGAACCGTATGTAGACTCACTTCAGCTTGATGGTACATATGCCGATCATGTTTGTATCCAGCAATGTAGCAACTTGACAGGGTTAGCAATTAGGATTGTTCATGCCAAGGATGAAGATGTCCTGATTACCCTTGTCATCCAATCATCAACTCCTGCCATCCTGTCTGTCGGTTATCTTCCAAACCTACAACACTATGTCAGCCTTGAGCCTAAAGTGCAGTGAGTATTAGTTACCTTTTGCTGTTCTATAATAAGAATCATTCCAGTGTGAACTAAGTGACATCAATGAAATGACGCACACACACTCACACACACACACACACACACATATATATATATATATATATAAGGCGTTGTTTGTCTTTAGTTCAAAAGATAATTCTAGCATACATATAGAATCAAGATAAAACGTAAAAGACATGTTTGTTATTGTAAAGTTCTTAACAATTTCTAATTTATAGATTCTGGAGGTAGATGATGACCTGAAGGTGCGGTTCCTTAAAGCTGGTTCAACCAAAGGAGTTTACACTTGGCCTCCCAAAGATGATATTGCTTGGCAGCCAAGGACAGACATCATAAAAGAGCTTACTACTCCAGAATTACTTCATGGCAGGGGAATAAGGTTAAAGTTATGTGAACATGAACTGAACTTTTGAATTAAAAAAAAAACGTCTGATAGTGTTAAATGGTAACAGGTAATGCCTGTGCATACAGACCAAACACTTCATTACACGCAATGGACACATTTTTTTATTGTTAAGAAATAGGTTTCTAATGTTTAATGTTCTTTTTCAAACATTTACTTGATTATTTCAAACTCTATTGTTAGTACATTTCATGTTAATGGTTATCAGAAAAGTGTTAATATTTTCATAATAAATGTAAATTACAAAAGTATTATTTGGGCTAAAATTTGTCCCCTGTGCACCTTTTCAATAAAATTACAAAGTATGTTTGTTTTCTAGAACTTTATATAACCATTTATCAAACTTACTTTTATTCATACTTTACTTGAAGAAGTAAATGTTATATATATATGCAATTGATTGCTGTTAGTTGTTATCTTGTTCAGAATATTACTGTTGCTTCATTACATGCTGTTGAATTAGAGAAAAATGTTCTGAAAAGGTGTGACATTGAAGTTATGTTGAAGAATACTCTCTATAATATCCCCAAAAATGTCATAGTAGATCACAAATAACTAGTTAATATACATAAAAGTATTTATAAATGCATATTATATCGGTTGTCAATATGTGTCCCCTGTGCACCGAATCTGTGAAAAAATGTACAATTTTGAAATGAAAATTTTGGCAATTTTAAGTTACAATACATTCTTCAAATTTGGTAGGTGGTTTATGAAGATGCATAAGGTGAGGAAAATGTAGATTTTATCCTTATTTTATTTTTGTTTTTAATACAGCAAAAAATTTGTGAGGCAACAATTTATTTTCGGTGTCAAATTTGGACAATTTTTTGTTTTTATATTTTCCCTTGAACAATTGATCAACTATATTCATGAATTTACACATATACCTATTATAGATTAAATCATTTAAAAAAATGCATATGATTAAGTCTAGTTTCTTGTCATAAGATAATTTTATGAATCACCCTTACAGTTTGAAAAGATTGCAACATTTGGATTAAAGGTTGAAATATTTTCCGATTTGTTTTTCTTGATACTCCCCCAAAGTTTTTTTGTATAATTTGAAGTATTTATTTCAAAATAAAATGGGCGACAATCACAAAAACTAGGTTTCAATTTTCAACCACTATGTCACACTTTTGCCTCATTATTTTGAAAAGCACCCATAACCATTTATATCAATTTTTACTATTTGCATGTACATAATACTTTGCATCAGATATTTATGTTGCACTTTAGGATACTTTATGTCAAATGGTTAATAGCATTTAATTGTATTTTATGTAACGTGTTTGTAGTTTCAGTTGTCTGCAAATGAAGCTCAGATACCGTCTCTCGGGTTGCGGAGAAGAGGACAACTTGATGATAATGTGGTCAACATTATTAACCAAGCCACGGTAACACAAAACATAGTTAACTTGCTTATTGGATCAAATTGTCAAACACTAACTAGGTGTAAAAATCAACTTACAAAAATAATCAGGCATTTTAAAGGGATTTAGTTAACATGTCAAATTAAAGGTGGATGCAACTTAGATGTATGGATTAATGTTTGAGGAACATAATAAATGGAAGTAATCTGAGAAGCATAAATAACAGAAACAGAAATATGTATTGCAGCATTTGTTCATATTCCCATTTACTTTTTTTTAACTATTAATAATACAATTATATTTTTCAGAGTGAAATTAGTAATGGTGTTGCTGGGTCAGAGCAGCTACGAAGGACGTTGTCAGTAAAGCACAATATGAGAATAACAAGGTTATATAATTGTTCTCACACCTACTAAACACTGTTTTTATAGTACCTACAGGTCTGACTATCAGACACATTTCCAAAGCAAAATATGTGATATTTGTCTCAATTTCAAGAAGAAAAAATCCAAACCAAAATTAAAAAAATAAATAAAAAATGGCGAAAGTATTGTTACATGTACTGGTTCAATCAACTTCCTAAAAACAGTAATGTCTTGAAATATGGTCTGTAATGTCCCCAATGTCTGTTTACTGGTGTAAAGTTTGGGGATACTTGAACTCAGAAATCATTGATTTTCATCACAATCAGAGATCAGTATAAAATATTATCCGCCATGAATTATTGCAATTGAGATGACTACACACACCACAAGGATTGATCTTTCAGCTTGTTTGGGTCTTTTTAAGGGGAAATTGTTTAAAATAATTTCTTCATTCGTAGGAGACTAGAACACTTTTTTTATTTTTAACTGTTAAATTTCACAATTTGGTGTATTTTATCTTTTGCGTTTTATCTTTATTAAGAATTGTTGGGATAAGAGTGAGGTTTGTGCACATAAACTGGTTTAAACCCCCAGTAAATTTACATTTTACTGACCGTTCAGAGGCGGTACCTAACAATTCTTGATAAACATACCAATTATTTATATATATTTAGTATTTATGCACTGTGCTGTTTGTAAAGTCGTTTGCTGTTCTATGTTTCTTGTTTGTGATTTTGTGTTCTATGTCTTTGGCGTTTGCCCATTGCCACTAAACCGGGTTTATGTTTAAACTTTTTGCTACTGAGCATGTTTCTGTAGCTTTTTGCATATATATTGCGATGCAAATTTTCAGGAATGTCAAGTGTCTTTTTCCAAAAATGGGCAGAAAAGCCCTGGCTATATTTACATATATTATATTATAAGTTCTGATAGTGGTAACCTTTCAACAAAATCAGCATTATACAGCATACATGTATGATACAAGTGCTACACAAATGTAAAACTTTTTTCATCTATAGCACAAAAGTTAGAGATAAGGTATTTGTTACAAGGCATTTTCTAGTGGTCCTCGTCCAGGTTTGTTAAGATAGTGACATGGGGGTCAAAACTTGCTCTTTTCTTGATTTTACTGCATAAAAACTTCACATTCATTGATGACTGGAAGAACATATAACTCAGGTGAGTGAAACAGAGTCATCTTGGTCCAATGGCTGCATTAAATGTTAAATTGGTTTTAAGTTGTAATGGTGTAAACTATTTAGTATACTTTAGTTTAAACAGGTCACAGACATTACCGACCATGGGCATTAGCTACCAGACTTAACAGACATTGGGGACATTACAGACCATATTTCAAGACATTACAGACCATGATATATAAAATTACTTACAGTTTGTTTTAACTTTATTACATACCATATATACATATATTTATTTTACAACAAATGTGAATCCAGACAGTACAACATTCACTCTTGTTGGTAAGTTTTTATGCGAGAGTGTGGATTCGAGTTGTGGGGGGAAAACCCGGAGAAAAACCACTTGACCGGCTTTGTAATCACAAACAAAATGGACATGCACCCTAGCTGGAAATTGAACCCAGGTCGGCTAGGTGAAGAGAGTGTGCTAACTAGAAAAAAAATGTATTAAACTATATTAATTATATAAACTATTCTGGTGAAGGTCACCCTGGGTAGAACACTATTGTGTGATTGATTTTGATATATGTCTGTTTAGTTTTACATTCATTTTTCTATGTTGGGCGATTTGCAGGTATTCTTGATATACTTTTCAGGGAACTAAGCAGAGAATTAGTTCGAATAATCGACCCAGAGGGTGTGGAAAGACGAAAACGCCAAAGACTGAGACGCCGCCAATATATTTCAAGGGTAAGCTAATAAAAATGCAATTTCCAATAGTTTAAAGGACTTTTGAACCTAAGCAGTTTCAATGATAACATTCCAATTACTGAAACATTTTTTACCCATTTTAATCTTACCTCCCCTGCGAAAAAGGTTCATGAAGTTCATAAACTATTCCAAAAGTTTATGAACTATTCCAAAAACTCATGAACCAAATAAGTCCATGAGCTTTGAAAAAAAATTGTTAAGTTCATGAATCAAGTATTGAAGTTCATGAAATATTATTGTGATAATTTATTAGTTCATGAACTTTTGGCCAGTTACTGAAAGTTCATGAACCACATTTTAAGTTGATGAACTTTTAAATAAGTTCATGAACTTTGAAAGATTGTTTGTCAAGTTCCTGAACATTTCATTCAAGTTTAACAGAACTGCATCGTAAGATTCAAGTTTGCATTTAAACATATCTTTTCTAGTTGTTAATGCACCAGTCAGACAATTGCAACAACGCCCCCCTCCCCCTTAAATTATTTTAAACTTGCTTCTTATCATCAAAAGCTAAATTCAGTGTCATATATTTTTAAGGGAAAACAGACTTAAAATAGAGGAAGACAACTGCCGGTTGAGAAAGAAAAGGAGGACATGGGCGATACATATTACTGTACTGCAGTATAGAATCAAATCATCTACCAACTCCATGTTAGTTGCTGTGGGCATCAACATCATTGATACAGATGTAATTTTGGAAACTGTTCCAAAATATGAGTTACACTATCTTAACTAAAGAAGAAATGAAAAACTGTTCCTGTATAGTAAGCGACTGCTTTACACACACTAGATCCTGTCAGAAAAAAGTTGGCAAGTCGCAGTGATTAATTAATTTGAAACTTACACACATTCTACCCTAAAGAAGAAGAACCATCATCATCTACAATGATTACATCATTTGGCGAGGTCTTATGTGTATATACTCACAATAGTGTTATTTGTCATAAAAAGTGGAAGTGTTATAAATGGACGACTTCTTGACAAAACCATAGAACTGTCATATATATCTTATAATGATTAGCCTTGTTTCATTATAACTTCTTAAACCATTATGAAAAACAATGAATTAGTATTATAAATTAATGTGTGTTCAATTGCATAACTATTATAAGTTCTTTCATTACAATATTTATGTGAAGGTCAAGTTCAATTCGCTTACAATCCACTAATAGTTTATTACAGTTGTGATCATCACATTTCTACATGTTTATTGCATAACATTCATAGTTTCCACTTACTTTATTAAGTAAATTGTTGTGATCAAAGTGAATTTTTGCTGATGAATATTCATGAAATTCATATTAATTTGCTGCAAAAAGTTCATGAAAGAAAAATGACCACTTATGATGAACACTTAGTTCAGTTACTTTTAGTTCACGAAGTTCTTGAAATTTGGTTCAAGAATTCTAGTTGAGTGACTTTTAGTGCATGAACTTCATGAATAAATTGGCCATTTTTCCTTATTTCATGGATAATTCATGAACCTTTAGTTCATGAACTTCACGAATAAATCGGCCATTTTTCCTTCATGAACTTTTCACGAACTATTTCATGAATAATTCATGAACTTCATGAACCTTTTTTGCCTGGGCTGTCAGAGCACTGAATGCTTAAGGTAAAATATTATGATCAGTAATTATAACATTAAATTTATGCACAAAATTATATTATATATTTGAAACTAATTTTGTAAGGATTTTTATTTAGTTTCACCAATAATAATTTGTCATCAAACTTTTTACTCAACAAGTCACGGAGCCCATCATCACGCCACTAACATCTTTAAGGAAACTTATTACACTTAATGTCATGCCATATTTTTGAAGACATGTTTGATGGGCGACCCTGTTTGATGCGATGAATGCTTATGATTATGATAAGGTTTCATTTAGATATTCCAATAAATGATCAGAAATACTTGTATTTATTTTGAATGTATCAAAATGTTCTTAGTCCATGAAATATTGAGATGAAACATATTTCTGTTGCAGGGCCAAACTATGTATGGTATTTGGGTATGTTCAAGTATTTTAGTTCTTGTTTTTTAAATAGAAATTAACTTAATTTGTCAAACCATCTGTTATGTATTTCAATATATTAAGAAAGGTGGTTCTAGTAAGCAAAAGTACTTTTACAGCATTAAACACAAAATAAATGCACGTAATTAGTATTGTTTTTCCTTTAAAAGGTTGTAAATTTCTAGCAAGACGAATTCAGTTTTTCTGACATCAGTTTGTCTTTCCGTTCATCTGTTCTCTGGCGTACGGATGTAACATAAAATAATAAGGGAATGGCCAAGAAATCATCTGTTTTCATATAATTCAGTAACGTTTCATGCCTGTTGTGTCATGTGTTATTCTTATTTTAAGAAATAATGGCAATAACACATTTCATATCAATATATATATGACCAATTGAGAGAGTTTATTGGTTCTATTTTTTTAAAACATGCCATTTGAAGTAAATAATTGTGTGTTTTTTTCATTCTGTTTCTGATGGATATGACAAGCTTGCTCCCTATGGGATCTATATACATGGATGCATAGATGAGTAATTGTTATTTTTCATTTTTAGCTCGACTATTCGAAGAACTACTACTCACCCAAGCATCGGCGTCGGCGTCACCCCTTGGTTAAGGTTTTGCGTGCAAGCACACATGGGTAAAGTCAAAAAAAAATGAGGACTTTCCTTTTAGGTCACTCCTGGCCTGCTGTAAATGAGTTTTCTTTTCCACCGGGGAGTATCACGTGATCTCTATAATTCATTGTCCGCACAACATGGCTGAAAAAACCGTCGATTCGACCACGAAATAAGGGGTATGCTCATTGTTACTGATATTTCAGGATATGCAGAATAGGCGCAGAGTACCCGCCTAATGATATAATATACTTACGTGCCTTTCGTTCGTCCGAGGGCTTCTTGGTTTAGGCCTGAAACTCGATACAAATTTTATTTTTGTATGTACATCGTCTGAACAAGTACTTTATTCGGGTATTTCAGCGCTAAATGCAAATTTAAGTCGAGATCTTCTACAAAAAAATGATTTAATTAGTAAATGTATCATTCGTGCCAAGTTTCCATTGTTTTCTCGGTGTTTTAAGAAAGTTATTGATTCCTTTCTTACCGAGTACACAGTCTGAACAAAATATTCATGAGTACATCGTCTGAACATTTTTTTTTCAACGCATCTATTGCTGTCACGAAGTCATTAGGACTTATTCTGAATACAAAATACTACGAAAAAGTACTAGAATATCACAGAATATCTCTTCGATGTGATAATGTCGTTACACAACTGATTCTTAATTTATTCAACGCCGTTTTTCTCATCTATACTTTCTTCTTTGTAGTTTGGGGCAACACAACAAGCGTTTCGTTCCTGCTCTTGCATGGTTACCAAGGGATACACAGATAAGAAGGTAATATAAAAAATTATAACAAGTGTACTTGTGAAGTATATCTGGTCTACTTTACACGTTATACGAATATAGTTTAAACCAATCTGTTTCAATCGGAATCGTACTATCTTAATGAAAATGAGTCAGTCTTTGGTTAACAATAGTCTTATAACAGTTTTTGTAGTTTTGTGTTGTTGATTGAATATTCCTGTAGTTGTATAATATTACCCTAAAATATATAGTTTAATTGTCGACACTTGAACAGGAATAAACTCACCATTTGCGATTCATATTCTTATTTAGCATTTAGTTTGTGTTCATGTTCTTGTATAGTAAAGTCTTTAAGAATTTAAAACCAACTGATATGTAGATGCAATTACATAAGTGGTCATTCAAAACGGTCTTTACTGAACTATTTTCTTGTCTAAATTGATCAACGAGTTTAACAAAATTTGTATTGCATGAACACGGATGAAATACTTAGTATTATTTTTATAAAATACATATCTGGCTGATGATTTACAGCGCTAAATACATGACACGTCCTTTAATATAGCGCTGATAGTTAAAACGTTTTTCAATGTTACGCCAAATGATATTATTCCAAACACAGTTATTACACTAGATATAAATTCAAAATATACTATCGTACTTAGTTATTTATATCACATAGATGTCGCCGTCTTGAAATTACGTCGTTATATATATTTTTATATACGATCTATTACCGTTTAACTAGTGTAATAAATATGCAAGTTAGTATAAACGTATTTGACGTAACAAAATAAATAAATAGCAATGACAATATGCGCTATATATAGGGACGTGTTATGTATTTAGCGTTTATTAGAATATCGAATTAGTGTTCTTTAAATACGAGAAGGCTCGTTTATACCAAATTTAGAAGAAAAACACTCGTTTTATACATTCCGTATTAAATGACCACTCATGTCAGATCGTCTATTTAAACTCAATATACAAATAATGGTATATTATTTTAGAATGCGCCGAAAGAAGCCGTCGTTGTCGCTTCATCGACAGAAGAAAACACGGGCGGAGAGAAACTCATTTGAAAGATGCTCGAAAACAACGGTGGCACAGCTGAAAACAACAAAACGGAAAACATTTTTTTCCCCAGCCAAATGTCCTATTATCGTGAGTTTACAAGAAATGACCCCAATACTGTCTCCGATGAAATCTCCATTTCGTTCTCCGCTTTACAAAGCATCGCCGCCCAAAAAACGTGCAAAGAAAAGCACGTCAGCAAGAATACTCTTTGAACAAACTGACTGCAGCATTTCCCCAGAACACCAGAAGAATAACATAAGCTTTCCTGAACTTGATATATTAGAACTCGATTATGACACTGCAATTGATAAAACTGTGCATTTTCTTGAAACCATTGTGGAATCAAGCCCTGCAAGCATCAATGAAGAGGTTAAAAGTTTGCCAAACAGAAAACGTCAGACTCAAGAGGGCTCTATCGAATCTGAGAAATTAGAAATATGTGATACTGCGTTCAAATGTAGGACTGTGAGTATTAAAAACAGTGATAAATCAAATCTTGAACACAATACGGATATTGCTGAAGGTGTCCCACGTATAACAGTGACAACTAATAAAGAAACAGCATTAGACAAGTCAACGAGTACTTCGACTGAAAGTGGAACCACTAGTATAAATAAATCTTCCAAATTGCAGTACGCAGATACAAGCCTCTCAGAAGTAACTGGTAAAATTCAAAAGCTTACTCCAGAAGTAGTCAAATTGTTAGCTTCAGAGGACAGACTGGACCTTGTTTTGCTTCAGTTTTTAGAACAAGTGAACGACAAACGCTTTCCATTGGACAATATGGCATTTCGGCTTTGGACGGAAGTCGTTAAATGGTTTGAGTGTAGAACCTCGACTGAAATGCGATATTCAGAAGATACAAAACAGTTCTGGAGACTAGGCTACAAATTGTTCGGAGCACGATTTACCAATTTTATGGGCAGATACAAACACCACGGCCAAGTCGTTAGAAGTGAAACTGTAAAGGGTTATTATTCTCCAGCTTCTGCAAGCATTAACTTTGCCGTCCCAAATGACAAAATCTTACGACAGTTTGTTAGGTATGAAAATTGTGGGGAACGCACACCGGGCGTATTTGGGGATGTCATTGAGCGATTGAGTCAAAATCTGAAGCAGAAATCATGTTGTCTAACATTCGACGGGAAGAAGTTAAAACAAGGCCTCACGGAAAAGGCAGGGGATGTGGACCTGTTAGGATTTGAACCGAATGCAACACTAAATGAGAAAAAGATGGTTTTACAATTTGGACTGCAAACCATTGAAAGCATGCGCGAATGTATATCTGTTTCTCAGGATTTGTTGACAACTAACAATTCAGAGATTAACACTAACTTGACATCCTTGCTGTTTGAATTCTTGCAAACAGCAACACAAAGTATCATCGAAATAAGAAAGTTGCGATCAAGGAAGGAGTACGCAAAAGGCAAACTGATTGAAAGGGGTGGTAATTTGGACTGGAGACGAGGGAGATACGCGTTTGCCGTTAGCGCGATCATTGCTTTCCTGTTTGATGTGGACACTTTCCTTAACGAAGCTGTACGTGTCACTGACGAAATAAATAGATGCATTGCGTTCTTCAATGGTCAAGTGTACAGCAACGTGAACGTTATAGACGTCGAAAACCACACAAAGTATTTCGGTATAAAGGATCAATGTGGATCTAGCGACAATACAAGACTAGTTCCTCAAAGAACAGAAAAATGGTCGGAATGTAGAAAATTGGCGCGTATAACAGGAAGTACATTGCATTCTGCTTTGGGGTTTGAAGGATTAGGCAAGCAGAGAAATCATTTTGACAGAGTAATTTGTAAGATTGCAGATAGTGAGCCATCACCTCAGGTAAAAATATTTATGGAACATGGTACTCGCAATGAAATAAATGCTGTTTCAACACTACTGGGTAGGATTATGACAAAACTTCAACTTGATTTGAATAACTTAAACTTTGTTTATTATGATGATCATGAAGATTATTGCCATTAACAGTCTACATATTCTTAAGAAAGTAAATATTACATATATACCAGATCGAAAGTAGCCAGCTTAGTTTAGCTTAATGCTGTTATAAGTGACTCAAAAAGTTACGGGAAATTTGGACATAATATTCAGACGGATTTTACGCTAGTATCATGTTGAAAATTGATTTGACCATTACAGTTTTCATTATTTGCTTTACTTTTAAATAAGTGTTAGATCTGATATATAAAACAGTTTGTCTTTGCATTGTGAATCTCTGAAATGTAATTTGAATACTGCACACTTTGCGTACTATTAGGCCAGAGATTTTTAATAACTTGTTTTACGGGATTCTTTTTAAGAAAAGAGGTTCGAAGGCCTTAAAAAAGACATAAAATGTGCCGTAGAAGAAAAAATATAAATAAAACAGACTTTCCTTAACAAATTTTTTATTGTAATTTAAAAAATGT
This sequence comes from Mya arenaria, assembly GCF_026914265.1. Taxonomy (NCBI): domain Eukaryota; kingdom Metazoa; phylum Mollusca; class Bivalvia; order Myida; family Myidae; genus Mya; species Mya arenaria. The sequence continues at coordinate 57,625,966 of NC_069125.1, read as the reverse complement.
TCCCTCCAACTATTGATGGCTACCTTAATATAACGTTCAATAGCACTATCTGATTTTTTTACTGGAGAAAAACGGATTAAGCGTCGGAAAAAAACATCAAAAAAATCACGAATTTTCTTTTTATTTGAGTTTTGCCAATTCAGGTGCGGCGCTCCCGTACAACAATTTATAAAAAATACTCTGGCCTTAGCATTTTCCTGACATCTCTATGTAAACGTATGGTCATGTTTATGTGAACTGTTTGAAACACTATAATATTGTATTGTTATGAACTATATTGTATTAACTTCGACATGTATATTTTATGAAACCTCTTACTGATGATATGTTTTCGTATCATGATACAAAAAAACATGCTTGTAACTGAAATTAAATGTCTAGGAAATGAATCATATATATTATTGATTACATGTTTCAGTTAAAGATGATATTGGTGAATTAAATTCTAAATTGCTGAAAACAAAGTTTTTTAACTGAAACATTATCTCAATTTGAATTATTTTGCTTTAAGATTAGATATGCGTGTATGTGTTCGAATGCTATGCTGTTGGTAATCGACACAATATGTTAATTAACGAATACGGAAAAAACAAATAAATACTATATTAAAGAATGTATTATTTATTCATTTTTATTCATAACAGTATATTTTTACTTTATAATCACAGACAAATATCACATTTGTGTAAAATCAAATACATAATTGCACAATAGATCATGGCACTGCACTTTACTAGTGGATAATAAAAAAATAATATCATATGGTAAACAAAAACAATACACATTTAAAATGTGACAGTATCTTTCAACGAGAAATGTTATTCACGTATTGCTAAGCATAACTTTAATTTCTTACATGTTAACATGAATGAAATCAACCATTAAATACCGAATATACGTTCAGCACCGCTGTTAGTAAGACAACACGTACTACCAACAATTACACAAATACACAGAATAAAATACATGCATTACACGTTTCAAAATCATATCAATTCTTCAATCACGCTTAACGTTTAATATAATATTGTTATATTCATCAATGTGTAATACTGAACAATTTAATTTATTGTACCGGGATGATTGATATAGACCAAGTATACCTAAACAAAGTACGCTTTAGGAAGCTAACGCATGTCTTCGAAATAGTCTACATATCATGAAATTATGCTTATAGTTGAAAATGTGGACATGGGCCTATTAGGTAGGCCTTCATAGATACCAGTTGAGGGCATTACCAACATTTGAATAAAACTATGGATATGATATGCATTATATGTGAATGTTTAAAACTCGCGTAATGCTGTTAACCAATATCATGTATGGAACGTAAATAGAAGCACTTAACATGAATGCTCGTATATCAAAAGTATATGTAAACAACTGAATACATACATGGCGTATTCATACTCGAAATTGTTTTCCAAGTGACGGGTGAGTTTTCTGCAATTGAACTACTGTGATCCTTTTCATACGTGTTTAACAACACAAAAGTAAAAAAAAAAGAAAATGTCTAAAAACGAACCCGATAATAACATAATCGTCATTATTTATGAAATCAGACACAGCATTTAAATCAGATGCAACAAAAGGCCATGTTATTTTTTTGGATTTGCTACAGGGCACTTTGCCTTGTGGTTACTTAAACCCTGACTGTATGTATAGGCTTTTCCACACGTGCATTGGTGTTTCTTTACACCCGTATGAGCGGAGAGATGGTCCATTAGGGCCGACTTCAACCGAAACGTCTTGGTACAATCGTTACATTTCCACTTTGGTTCACTATGATGGACCTTGTGCTGATTCAGGTCACCGTTAGTGGCAAATTTGTGACCACATGTGTCACAGCAAAACAACTTGGGACCATCGTGTACCGAAGCCCTAAAATTAGTAAAATGTGGTTATCAGTGAAAACACATTGCTTAATACAATACACTAACACATTACCAAGCACAAACTTCACAGCATTGCCACACTGATAATTTATGTTTGGGTTTCTGCCCTGCTATTAATACACAACTTAATTATATTGAAAATAATGCATATAAACAATGCATTTTTGATACTGTTATATTAACCATGTGCCGTCCACAAGACAACACTCATGTATTCATAGATACTGTATAAATAACATCTATTGACCAGATTAAATCATCTTTGCCTATTGAAATACTGAGTAAGAAAATAATTGTGCAAACCTGTGCCTCTGAACTTTCGACTTGCTGTAGAAAAGCTTTCCACAGCATCTATACGGCGCCTTTCCGTCATGGCTTTTCTCGTGCTGATAAAGCCCAGATCTGCCTTTATACGACTTTCCGCAGTGACGGCACATCAACTCCTTTCCAGATTCCTGAAATTATACGTTTTCTACGTATACTTTATATATCATTAGACGTTTATGATCAATTTTTTTACAAACATTTACAGGACTTTATCTTTATATCATACAGCATTTCAACGTTTGCACAAACAACATTAACAATCAGTTTGACAGTTTGCAGATTAACTGTATTGTCATATATGATCATTAAATCTGACGCTCTTTACAATTTTCGTGAATTATGCTTACATCAAGAAAATAATTCCGTAAGCGAAAACAACTATAATATTTTTAAAAGACGTTTAATGGTAATTATCATGTAGAAATACGTACCATTCTGATAGATGTATATCGGATTCTGAAATAAATTAAATAATGCAATTAAGAATCAGATGTGAAAAGACATTACCACATCGAAGAGATATTCTGAGATATTCTAGTACTTTTTCGTAGTATTTTGTATTCAGAATAAATCCTAATGACTTCGTGACAGCAATAGATGCGTTGAAAAAAAACGTTCAGACGATGTACTCATGAATATTTTGTTCAGACTGTGTACTCGGTAAGAAAGGAATCAATAACTTTCTTAAAACACCGAGAAAACAATGGAAACTTGGCACGACGAATGATACATTTACTAATTAAATCATTTTTTTGTAGAAGATCTCGACTTAAATTTGCATTTAGCGCTGAAATACCCGAATAAAGTACTTGTTCAGACGATGTACATACAAAAATAAAATTTGTATCGAGTTTCAGGCCTAAACCAAGAAGCCCTCGGACGAACGAAAGGCAAGTAAGTATATTATATCATTAGGCGGGTACTCTGCGCCTATTCTGCATATCCTGAAATATCAGTAACAATGAGCATACCCCTTATTTCGTGGTCGAATCGACGGTTTTTTCAGCCATGTTGTGCGGACAATGTACTATAGAGATCACGTGATACTCCCCGGTGTTTTCTATAGTGAGTGTTTACTGTCTCATTTATATAGTGTAACAAAGTGGCCATGTTTGGTTAAAATAGCTTCACTAAAAAAAATGTTCGAAAAAAACATCGCAAAAATGTCAGGAGTGTAACACTGTTGTGTGACATCTTTTATTAATTATCAATTTTTGGCTTTGTGAAAATAATGTCCCAGCAATATTCATAATTTATTTACTTTAGCTAAACTATTTGATGTTTAAGCTACTTGTTATCATGTATTGTATTGACACAAATGCTTTAAAAATGTTTTTTATCCAAGCATTTAGAAGTGAGTGCATGTGAAAATAATATGTACTAAAAATGCTTATTTAGAATTAACACCTAGATTACAGCTTGATTGCCTTATTAGTTTGCTTTTGCATATTTCCAACACTTTAAAACAAGTACAAAGGTTAAATAAAACTATTTTCTTTTGAAATATACAATTTGTTATTGACTTGGTGATTGTCTAAATTCAGGTACCCCAAAATGTCAGGAGTGTAACATTCACAGTTTCAGTGATGCTCCTAGGTTTGCATTTGTGATAACAGAACTTCTTGCTGTCTTTTCTTAAGTGATATCATCAGTGACATGAGTGACAGTTCTCTGTAGCATGTGCTTGGCACATGACGTCATACGTGATGTCTTAAGTGATGTCAGGAGTGTAACACTTACAGGCAGTTTTAAGTTTGTCACATGTAAACAAAATTCATCATATTTGCTATTGAATTGTGAGCAGAAGCTAGCAGAGCAGGTACTGAAAATCATTTTTATGTGTTTTATAATATGTTTTCTTTATAATTGTACTAACATTTAATAAACAAATAAGAATGAAAGAAAACAGAGATTTGCCACATGTATATAATTCATGATGAATCATAATTATCAGGTTAATGTATTTTAGTAGAGTCTTATGAGAGCCTAAATGTACAACTTTATTATTAGATTGTTAATTTGATACTTTTGTCAACATTTTAAACCATGATAGTAAAGTGTTACACTCCTGACCATTTTTTTGAATATGTACTTCAAACTGATTTTGTTTGATTCCTAGTAGGCTGAATGAAACTGAACCATGAGAAAATTAACTGTGTGCCTTCCTGCAGTAAGAAGGGCGATAAGAAGCAGTAAAGCACAATGTACAGGCTTGGAAACTGAAAACAGAAAGGCAAAATCATCAAAAGAACGAGTCAGAAAATACCGTGAAAAAACTAAAAAATGACCCCAAATACAAAGAAAGTCTGCATAACCACTGGCTCTATCCAAATACTAACAGAACTATTTGCTATAATTTCTAATTGCTTAGTCACTACTAACTGTTTATCTGCCTATTGTGCTTTTGCTCTGCTTTATTAACCTTAACTTTGTAGTAGCTAGTCAGATTGAGAGGGTGACTGAACTAAGTTCAGATGTTGGAAATGTCTTGCAAGAACGTATTGTTTCAAACAGGAGACAAACTGAACAAAATAATGATGAGCTGCAACTGTTTGAAACTAGCATAGCAAGAAAAGGGTGGATAATCCGAGGAAATACTTTGAGTGACGGAAATTGATTTTCCTGGGACGTAAGCGACCAATTGGATTTGAATAGGATGGAGGTCCACACCCACACTGACCTGAGGCTTCAACTGGTTCATTTCATTGAAAAGCTACCTGAGGTACATTAACTTGTTCTTCGTGTATATAAAGAGTAAAGTCAAGTGATGTTATTTGACCAAAATTGAATTTGTTTTTGTGTATTCAAGGTCACTATACTAATGTACACTCATTGCTTCATTTCAGACTACAAAGGCTGAGCTCCACCATTTCCTGACAAGAGACATGGACACATACTTACACAGTATGTTGAAGAATGGCACTTATGCTGACCATGTGTGCCTGCAAATGATGTGCAAGATGCTAAAATGTAGAATTACAGTGGTCCATGTGGAATTAGCAGAAATCCACATAGATGCATCAAGCTTGCCAACACTGGTGCTTGGATATCTACCAGACATGGAGCATTACGTCAGTCTCGAGCCCATACCCAGGTAATTGATAAAAACCATGTTATTTGTTCTGTTTGTCTCCAGTAGAAAACCATGTTATATATCCTATATAATGATGTTTCATGTTTAATCACTGTCATTTTTTCATTTATTTCAGGATTGCACCAGAAGACTTTGTGGCTGTGCATTTCAAGACGAAGAGGAGCACATGCCTGTATTTAGCTAAGGTGAGTTAAATTGCTCTGCTGCATGTCTAAAGTATTCTAAAAACAGTCATTATTTTTACATGGCAGCCAAATAATTTTGCAAGTGCATGGATAATAAACTTGATCAATCTTGAATTTTTCAGGTTCTGGAAGATGTGGAAGATGAATTTCTGCTCAAGCTCCTGCGGGCAACCAGGTCGGATGGTGTGTACAACTGCCCTATGAAGGACGATGTATCCTGGCAGTGCAGTGAGGACATCATTGGAAGACTTCCAGCACCAACTCTACTGCCCTGCAGGGGAATCAAACTAATGTTTGATCTGTCAAGCCTAAGGCCCCTGTCTGCATATGTGCTCAAGTGATTGTGTAGAAACAGTGTCGAGAACAAGTGTTTGGACAGTATATTTACTACTGCAGTTCCTAGTTTTTTTTCTCTCTCAAATAGCCCTTCAAGTGCCCTGCTTTATGACTTTCTTGTACCCAAAGGTAGACTCAGTGCTACTCTGATTCTGAATTTGGACTTTGCTGTTTGTAATTTAAGACAATTTTTCTCCTTTTTTCACGGAAATCTATTTGCAAATGGGTTTTGTGGCACTTTATCTGCTATTCTAAAAGTTGTGTTTGAAAAGTAGTTGTTCTTCATTAAAGTTACAAGACATTGTTTTTTAAAAAAATCCTTCAGAACTATTTTAATATAATAGAAGTATTGTGTTTGATGAATGTTGAATCCAATTGTTTTTGTTTGCTACAAATATTAAGCTCAGTGGTTAAAAGAAAAGAGAAATAAAGTATGTCTTGAGTGTAACAGGCATTAAAGTGTTCAAATAATTAAATATTCTTCTCTCAACAGTCAGGTTTTTGCAATAACCACTTGATCAACTTTCTTAACCACATTATTTCAAATTTATGAAAACAGCTTAGTTCCAACCAATAGTGTTACTCTGCATCAAGTTTGTATCTAAGCTGTTTGCCACTTGCAGTCATATAAAAGTTCATTAAATTGAAAACTGCCAGTATTGTAACAAATAATAAGTACACTGTAAGCTAATCATAACTCAGACAATCTACAATACTGATAACATTCATGGATTCATGTAAGTAAGACTTATAACAGTACATGAATATACATTTGATTCCATGTCAGGAGTGTAACACATTTATATTATATAATATACAGCATTATAAAGTTTATGAGTGTTACCAAAATGATTGTGCATTCAGGGTAAATGTGTTGATTATTAGAATTAAAAGTTATAATGAGAAAATTCTACATCATTTGTTCCAAAAATACCCAAAAATGAAGTCCATAGTATTTGCAATGCCCTCTGCTTTCTAACAAATCATCAAATACTCACATATTTTCACGATGTATTAATCTAATCTAACTCAAAGAAGAGTGCTTCTTCTTTGATTTACATCACACAGTTTTGCTCCACTTATCTTTTGCTGAGAAAGAACAGGGCATTGTTGAAAAGGGTGTTTCAGGTCAGGAGTGTAACATTTTGAGGAAATTAGGCTCAAAAGTTGGCCTTTCATGAAATTTTTGAGGTTACTTTGGTTTTATATTCATTCCTGTCATTCATTAGGTATACCATTTCTTGTTCATGACATATTTTTGTCTTTTAGAAAAACTTTTAGGAGCAGTGTTGAAAACAATCAGTCAAGTTTTGTCCTTTCTCTCAAATTTCTTCCAATTTTGCAAAAGATATCAAGAAAAAAGTGTATTTGCATTGATACTTAACACTTTTCTATAAATAAGATCAAAACTGTATAATTTTTAAAAAAAAATGGACAGCATGAGTGTGACATAAATATTAATGGTAATGTTGAAAATAAAAAGAATAATTATTCAAGATGAGTCAAGTTCTGTACCAACGAACACCTGATTCATGAAATTGAAAGTATATGCGATACAACTTGAGGCAAATCAAGTACAAAAAGCAAGATTTATTTTTGACTTCGAAAGTAAGACTTTGCCTCATTTTTTTTTACTTTACCCACATATGTTAATAACTCGGCAACTATTTGAGGTATTGCATTGAGACTTTATACAGTGGTTCTCAATCATCCAACCTACTTAATTATCCAAGTTAGATAACTCTAATTTGCATTTAATGCAAAAAATAGGCCTTTATTATTTGACTTAGAAATTCTGGTTAAGGTTTAACGTGCACGTACACATAGGTTAATATCTCAGCAACTGCTTGAGGTATTGCATTGAGACTTGATACAATTGTACTCAACCATCCAACCTACTAAATTATTCAAGTTAGATAACTCTAGTTTGCATTTAATGCAAAATAATTGCTCTTAATTATTCGACTTAGAAATTATTGTTAAGGTTTTGCATGTAACCACATTTAAGTCAATATCTCAGCAAATATATCGGGTATTGCATTGAAACTTTAGATATGTATTCCCAACTATAACCTACTAAATTAATGATGTAAGGTAACCTTTTTTGAATATAATGCAAATTATGGGCCTTCATTATTTGACTTGGAAATTCTGGTTAAGGTTTTGCATGTAAGCACACATAGGTTAATATCTCAGCAACTGCTGGATGATTTACATTGAGACTTTATAAAATGGTACTCAACCATCCAATCTACTTAAATAACCAAGTAAGACAACTCAAGTTTGCATTAAATTCAGTTAAAGCCCCTTTTTTATTCGACATAGAAATTCTGGTTAAGGTTTTGCATGTAACCACTTTTAAGTCAATACCTCAGCGAATACATCATGTATTGCATTGAAACTTTACACACAGGCTCCCAACCATTTAACCTTCTTATTTAATCAAGTAAGATAACTCTATCTTTCATATTATATAATTTTTGGCCCTTTATTATGCGACTTAGCAATTCTGGTTAAGGTCTTGCATGTAAGCACACATAGGATAATATCTCAGCAAATACTTGATGTATTGCATTGAGACTTTATACAATGGTATTCAACCACACAACCTAATTGAATAACCAAGATAGATAACTGTATTTTGCAAATAATGGCCCTTTATTATTACACTTAAAAATTCTGGTTAAAATTGTGCATGTAACAACATTAAATCTCATGTTATTTTGTGCATGTAACCACATTAAATTTTATGTTACTATCTCCGCACATCATGTATTGCATTGATATCTAATCTAACAGTGATCCATGCATGTTTCGCCAAAACTTTTCAATCCTTACAGTGAAAAGCGGCGGAATAGTCGAGCGCGCTGTCTCCGTGACATCTCTTGTTATGTCCAGAATTAAAACTCTTTCTTTTAAACAACACAGATATTTCAAAAACTTTACAAAAAAGATGAACATGAGGTCGTAAATTAGTTGAATCAGTTCATTAAAAAAAGAGAATTAATATTTGTAGTTTGAAGTTGTAAGAAAACAAAACAAGTCTCAATTCTGCAATACCATTTATTAAATAAATAGTGCTATATAAGAATTAAGCTATTGAACATACTTCATGCATTCACTTGCAATTTGCATTTAAAATTTCTGCAGTGTGAAGAGTTTTGATAATATTGTTGTATATATTAAATCACACCTAGCATGAAATCAATTAGTTTCAGCAGGAACGTGATGTGGTTAAAAGCAGGAAAAACAAACAAAAGACCAGAAGTTATTGCATCATACTTCATAAAAGCAGTCAACCAAGAAGGTGGTAAGTACAAATATATGTATAATATCTTGTTGATGGTTTTATGCATTTTGTATATAATAACAAGAGAAAAATGTCTGTGTTATTGTGTGAATAAATACAATTATAGTCCTGATGTTCTGAGTGGATTAAATATGTCAATCTAATGTTTTATTTGAAGGGTTCCCTCTGAAGAGTCCGAGGTGACAGAGGCACTGAAAATGGAGCAGTGGCAGCAGTTCAAAGAGCTCTTAGGGACAGTGAACGAGCTTTTTTATATGGACGATCCGCATCTAATCAGGTATTGAATTTTATTTAAAACAGTATCAACAATTTAAAAGCCCCGTACTGGACTGGAGAGGACTTTGGGTTTACCTCCAGACTGTCCCGACCATCCAGTCAATCGGTCATCCATCCTCAATTTAAGACTGTATCAAACCAACCTACAAGTTATCAGCATCATTAAACTCTGTGATGATTGCAGATCAGTTAACTCTACATGAATTTTAGCATAATTGTGCCCATTTGGATTTTAGACTGTTTAACTTTTGCATAATCATTTTGGAAAATTTTACTAATTTCTCTGATACTTGGTAGAATCTTGTTTAAGTATAGTTTGATCTTATTTTAATTTTTGAATTATATGTTGCAGCGCATTGAGAGATGGTGGGATTACTTGAGAAATGCACGGGCAGACTACTGGATGAATGAAATCAAGGTTGGTATCATAATAATTTACAAGGATTAATATTCCTTGCCTATAATGCACATGTAGAAAAACACTCAAGTTAAATAGAATGATTTTTTTAAGATATTTTTAAGATATGTGAATACTGAAACTTTAAAAAGGAGTACTAAAACCTAAATTCCAAAATCAAATTCTGCCAGTTATCCTTAAATAAAAATAATATTTCTATTTACTATTTCAGCTGTTGGAGAGGGACAATAGATTGGAAAGGGCAGATCCTATACAAAGGTAAGTAAAACATATCAACATACCAATGAATAGGACTATGGTTAAATATGATAATCACTGAAAGATTTGATAATGCTGTTTTCACTCGAGCGATGTACAAGATGTGATGAAATAAAACATTAATAAAAGTTACTTGTTTGTCAGTCACATCACCTTAATCATATTTAAAGTCAAATCTTAGATATTGATTCAGTTCATACTTTTCAGATTATGTCTGCAATATGCACTCCTGCCATTGAATGGAAGGCAGCTGGATGAAGTCAAGCAGCTCTGGAATACCCATTCTATTCGCAAACAAAGAGTGGGGGATACACTTCCTGGTATTCCGGACATTCTGCATACACAAGTAGAATTATATGGTAAACTTTTTATTTGTTTGTATGTTTAAAAAAAAAAGTTAAAGATTTTACCATAAAACACTTGGATACTTTGATAGGTAAATAGAAATTTAATTTTATTGCGCAAATAGTTTTCCCTTGGTTAGTAGAAGAAATACCTCGACTTAATCCTCGTCAGGTTTTTCTCAAATCTGCTTAAGCCTTGGTTTGGGGCCAAGATATAGGATTTATAGGAAAATTTGGAAACAAATATTTAAGGCCGGAGTACATAATAGAAGTCGCTTTTGTATCCGAGTTATTATTATGAACTATTTTAAAATCAAGTGTGTACACTAGAGTAATGATAAAAAATGCTTGTTGTTTTTAGCTCGACTATTCGAAAAATAAGGACAGCTATCCTAGTCACCTGAGCGTCGGCGTAACCTCTTATGTTAAAGTTTGCGTTAGCACCTCAAATATTTTCAAAGTTCATAGACATATGGCTTTGAAACTTTGCACGCTTGTTCACCATCATGTCCCCAACCTGTACACAGGAGTAGGTAACTATCAAGCATTTTAACAAATTTACCTAAAAGTTTGCGTACCACCTCAAAACCTTTCCAATTCAATTTATGTAAAGATCTCAGCACATCATGTATTGCATTGAAATCTAATCAAACAGTGATCCATGCATGTTTCGCCAAACCCTTTCAATCCATACACCGAAAAGCGGCGGAATAGTCGAGCACGCTGTCTCTGAGGCAGCTCTTGTTTAAAAATATCATTGTTTTGCTTAATTGGCAACGCAGATTGACTTTGCAAGTGATAATTTTATTTTGCAGGCATGGAAGATTACAAAAACGCCTGCTCGATGCAAGAAATGCCATATCTGCACCAGGAGTATGAAAATGATTTTTTAAATTTAGATGGAGAATTTTTAGAGATAGTGGAGCAGGTCAGAGAAATAAACAATCTACCAGATCCAGTACACATTACCCACTTTCAGGATGCCAAAGATCTCTACTGTACGTACAGTTGTCTTCTTACATAAATAACCTGTAATGTTTTTACTTGTACCTTGTTCATTATCCATAGGTTCCAAATCCCGGAGATGATTGTACATACGATCTTTGGAGAATTAATTCCTGGCGATTATATTGTATCCATTGAAATATATACGCAAATTTTTTTAAAGGCAAAATTATGATCTCCGGCAAGGTGAACTCTGGCTTTCCATAATTTGCTATTTTTTTCTTCCAAATGATAACCTGAGTAAAACGTCAACTCATACGTTGAAATATTCCTAACAAGCCAAAAACGGTTTTAAAGATAACACGAATGTGCAAAATGTTCATAAAATCAAAGCACTGGAAGCTTAGTTATGTAAGGACGCTAGATTCAACCATATATTCTGTATAAGGAATTCATCATGAAAAAAACAAGAAGGCAAGTACTCTTTTGGTCGTTATATCTTAAAATCCAAGCAATTCATTAACTCTATCCACCCAACAAGCTGCTGAAAACATTTCCATTTTACGATTTGTCTTTTAAACAAAAAATCGGGATCAGCAAAACTATTAGCTATCAGCGATTTAAGACTACTATTGTACATTGATATAATATTATAATCCTTGATTAATGGTACTTGAAACCCTGTTTTAGAAGTTTTTGTTCGTCATACGTTTACTGCGAGAGCTGAATATTTTGACATCTGTACATATTCTAGCGAATCTTATCAACTGTGCAGTAAAACACCATATGATGGTGAACTAGGAACATCTCCATCTAAAGAAGGGTGATCACTTATTTTGAAATTCAAATCATGTTTATCAATTCAATTTATATTCGCTTACGTCGAGTTGCAGATCTAAATTGGATGCTTTTAAATTGGTTGTTTTAGATTGGTTGTTTTAGATTTATTAAGTTGCAACTATGATATCGATTTAATATTATCTGTAAGTACCGGATTATCCAAACTTAGAATATCGTCCACATACCTTAAAGTGTTATTGAATTTATCAACAAGGGCAAAAACTCGAGACTTAGTTATTTTTAACATATATTCACTATCATAGTTGTATAAGAAGAGGTTTGCAAGTAAAAGAGCAAAATTAACACTAATTGGAATGCCTTTAGTTTGCTTATATACACATTTTCCGAATATGTAAAATGAATTAGTATAAACGTTAATACTTCAATGATATCAGTGCATTTCCAATATATAAATTTATCTGAGCGACCAGAAGGCTTATTTATAATTTACTGCAATATAAGTAGTCGAAAGTATTTTTATCTCTAGCAAAAGTGTATTTGATTCGAGGAGTCAATTTGTTTGTAACTAAATACTGTGGAATATAAAGCGTTGAAAAGTCATTGAGACCTTAAATCGTCTTCTTTCATAATCATTTACTACATCTAAAGAAATGTTGATGGACCAAAAAGATTAATTCCAGAGTTCTCATTTTTTTCACACGCAACTTAATCGCAGTTAAGTAGGATGTAATTAAAAAAATTCAGACCTTATATCGTCTTCTTTCAAAATCATTTACTACATCTAAAGAAATGTTGATTGACCAACAGAGATTAATTCCAGAGTTCTCATAAAATTTGCTTCTGTATTTTTTCACACGCAACTTAATCGCAGTTAGGATGTAAGTAAAATCGAGACCTGTTTAATAGAAGAAGAATCAACCATGATTTATACGTTTTTTATGCATTTAAGGTAACCACTGTATTGTTGGAATGCTTTTATGATCATCATTCAACACAACTTGAAATTAAACATTAGAATCAATATCACTTTGTGGAACGGGAGTTCTAGAAGGTTGTAACTCTTTAACGGTAGTATTTACATAATATAACGTCGAACTGCGATTACATTACTAGCTGCTTTGTCAGCTGGAACAAATACATTTTTTATAAAGGAAATTGATATCCATGATTAGCTTTGGAGTTATCGAAATAGACTGGGGAATGGCAAATGGATTATTGTTCAAAAAAACTCTTATTTTATCACCCACGGCATTAAGCAAGAATGCCATCTCCCAGCAATTTCCAGGGATTTGGCCATAAACTGGCTAATAAGTGTTCGTTTTTTAGCCGGTGTCAAAACAGCGGCCCATTTTCGCCCAAGAGAAGGCAAACTTTCGACATGACACTTGTCCGGAGGCCAACTTCGCTGTAGCAGAAACAGCGGCAGCCATATTTAATTCATGTAAACAACAAATGTAAAATTCTACAATCAAATAAGTACGTTATCACTAAACGAATTAACTAGTTTTTTAGACATGACAAACGCCATTTTTAATGAAGGTGAATTTAACAGAATTAACGTAAAACCGCGGATAACAATGGCTAACAAATGTTTTGATTTCAACGCGGTAAGAAAATGTCTTTTAAATGCCGACATAAGTGCAAGTAGGTTCGAACAAAATTACAACTTCGCTCTTCTTAGATTACTTAATATACTGTAACATACCTCTAAGTAAGTAGATTTTAATTTAGTTATGAATTTCTATAAACAATGTGATTTCGAGGCATACCTGTCATACTTAAATATATTATCATGAAACTACACAGGCAATTGGAAGTATATCTGAATGAAAAAAATGCAAAAGTTTATTTCAGCCAAATGAATAAAATTGTTCAAAGCATCTTCTCAATAGACAAGGCCACCACGGTACGAACGCCTATATAGGAAAGTTTAAATAGTGAACATTCATAAAAGAATTATTGTCATATGGGATCGTTTCATACCCCCGATACACTAAATTGGCATTATGTTAACAAGATTTTATTAACTTTAAACGTCGTACAAGTTCATCTTATGCACACAACTTAAATCATAATGTTATTTCTTTGCAATCTTGGTAACCACGCTTCGGACTTTATGGGTTTTTAAACAGTTGTTGTTATCTCGGATCTCAATTGCGGACACCTCGATCCTCGTGACGTCATCTCGCACCTGTATCATAGCGGAAGTCGATTTGCTTGAGTTCAAGGTTGAGCCACCCAAGGGCCATGAGAATTTGGTCGGCCTGTGTTCCTTTTTCTGTAGTGCCGTGATCTATTCTCCGACGCTTTTTGTTAGGAGAACTGGTGGCTCCCTCTGTCGGGCGCTGACTTTCAAGCGCGACTGGATCGTCTATGGAAAGTTGCCCTTTCGGACCCAGCCGCTGACCAATTATGTTTTCGTCCGCAATGGGGGTCATGTTACGTCCGGCAGGCGTCTCCGTCTTAGATTGTCGCTTCACCGAATATGCAGTTGCCAATTACCATAGCGATGGGTGCAATGGACAGCGGACATGAACTCGCCGACATTTAGTAACTCCAGACCTTTGAAATCCGCTGCGAGTTGCACTACACTAAAACGACGATTGGCTACAGTGACCTGTGGGCCAAACGTGGGGTGGTGTGCCATTGTTGCTATTGGGTTGTGGAAATTTCAGCTCTCGCAGTAAACTTATGACGCAAAAACTTCTAAAACAGGGTTTCAGATATTTTAAATTAAGGAAAACTTTCTCAAAATTTGTTAATTGTCATTATAATCTCATATCAAAGTACAATAGTAGTCTTAAATCGCTCATTGCTGATAGTATTGCTCATCCCGATTTTATGGTGATGTTTTAAAGAAAATTCGTAAAATTAAAATGTTTCCAGCAGGTAGTTGGGCAGTTAGACTTAATGTATTACTTGAATTTTATTTAAACCGTGGATATAAAGGCAATATTTTGAAGAGCACTTGCCTTCTTGTTTTTGAAGATGAGGCTGAATACCTGAAACAAAATAATGGGTTGAATATAGCATCCTTTCATAACTAAACTTTCAGTGCTTTGATTTTTATGAAGAATTTGCTAATTCATGTTATCTTTAAAACCTATTTTGGCGAACACGTGTTGACTGACTCCGAGTGTTTTGGCTGTGACTTAATTTTCTTCAAATATTTTACGTTTTCAAATCGCTTGGAAGAAGAGATTAGCAGATACAAGTCACTTTTATTTTTAATAATGTTTTTCTTTATTTGTTCCAAGTTTTAGTACAATGATGCTTTTTATTATGAAACTCTATGATCACACAGTTTTAAACCTTATTTTATATGGTGTGTGATGTTTTTGGTTTTTAACGATGACTGCATCGTGTCTTTGAAAAGTATTTGCGTTAGGTGCTCTGAATTGTTTCCCTCCGTCTGCAGATAGAGTTGGGATCTCTTATCATAGAAGTACTTGGGGTTTGCCTTTTCGTTTTTTATTATTATTTGTTTAATGGATAAGTTTCCTCAAGTTAATGCATACTTTGATAAGATTAACCCTAAGCGTTGTATCTTTATTAAGGATTGTTGGGATAAGAGTGAGATTTGTGCACATAAACTGGTTTAAACCCCCAGTAAATTTACATTTTACTGACCGTTCCAAGGCGGTTCCTAACAATTCTTGATAAACATACCAATTATTTATATTTATATATATATATTTAGTATTTATGCACTGTGCTGTTTGTAGAGTTTTGTGCTGTTCTAAGGTCCTTGTTTGTGTTCTGTCTTTGTCGTTTGCCCATATTGCCGCTAAACCAGGTTTATGTTTTAACTTTTTGCTACTGAGTATGTTTCTGTAGCTTTTTGCATAAATATTGTTCCATGCACAGACTGAATTAGGTTTGCATTGGGATCTTCAAAAGAAAAACAACTCCATGCCCAAATTGGTCCTAGCTTTCTGACATAATATGGCACATGCAAGCATACATTATGAACATTTAAGCCACAACTACCCAGTCCATACAATTCTGGGAACTGGCAGTAAAATTCATCCAACAACTTTTCAGCTCTTTGAAGATTTGTCAAAGATATTTTGTCTCCTAGTAAGAAATATGCAGCCTCAGACAGAAGAGCTAAATGCTGCACATACCTTTCTGGTCAAAGTGCATGCATGCATGGTAATGAGTAGTACTTAAAAAAAAGCTTGCACTTCAGTTGCTTTGAAATTGGCATAATGTTTTTCCAGGTCACGAGGCAATCTCTCAATATGATAAGAAGGCTTGATGTTCAACAGCTTGAGTGACACTTGTTTCAGTTGTTTACCAACAAAGTACTCTTTGCCAGCTTCTGATACCGAAAACCACTTGAGCAAGTGGTTTTCGGTAAGTCCCATTAACACAGCATGCATTTAGTCTGGGACAGTCTCTGATTCCAAATCAAATGAATCGAAAAAAAGACAGCCCAGATAAACCCTTAAAGCCTTTCAGTCTGTTTTATCAGATGATGCTTTCTTATGCTCCAACACCCCAGCATGAGATCGACTTGGGTAATGTGACTCTTGTGTTCTATATGAATAACTCTTACTGAGGCCTCGCCCTTGTCTGACTGTTAGACCAGGTTATTCACAAGTAATGCATGCATCTGATCCATTATAATATGTCAAGTTTAATGCCCCAGCTTTTGCAGGAAGATCTATGTTACACAAAGAACAGACAGTGTTACAGTCACCTTCTCATTACTATATATTTCAAGACAAAATTAATTTCCTCACTCAAGCACTGAAACACAGTTTTGAATGGTGGTTTTCCTTTACCTAGCCATAATCCAGGTAACAAAATGTTTTCTCTGGCAAACCTTAAAGGAGGACTCGGTTCATTTATTGCCAGAAAAAAATGGCCATAATTTAATCTTTGAAGAAGAGTAAAGGTTGACACCATTAGTATTTAGTGTTGCAGTCAAATTCAAATTGGAAGGTTTGATGTCTTCAAGAATTCTTGAAAGTTAAGTCAATGATTAAATTGTAAATGTGCCTACCGTGAAAAATCTCATGGTGCTTTATCAATGATGAATCAATCATTTATTCTTTATTTCTTTAAAAATAACTGCAATATTAACTAAAATGAATAAAAAAAATAGCAAGGGGATACATATTGTCCTTAGATTAGATTGCTCATCTGATCACCCAATACAATAAACATTTTCACTTCAAACCTTAAATTTCTGTAGGAGTTTTTGACTCTTTAAGAAGATTGCTCAACAGTTTTCTAATATCAGCAACCATAAAAATTTTGACTGGTTGTTTCATGTCCTTTTGTGATGACAATATTTATGCAAGAAACTACAGAAACAAGCTCAGTAGCAAAAGGATTAACTTAAACCCGATTTAGTGGCACTGGGCAAACGCCAAAGACATCGAACACAAAATCACTTACAAGAAACATAGAACATCACAAAACTCCACAAACAGCACAGTATATACATACTATATATATAAAAAAAGGTATGTTTATCAAGAATTGTTAAGTACCGCCTTGGAACGGTCAGTAAAATGTTAATTTACTGGGGGTTTAAACCAGTTTATGTGCACAAACCTACTCTTATCCCAACAATCCTTAATAAAGATAAAACGCAAATGGTAAATCTTATCAATGTATGCATTAACTTAAGGAAACTTATCAATAAAACAAATAATAATAAACGTATAGATAAACCCCATGTACTTCTATGATAAGAGATCCCAACTCTATCTGCAGACGGAGGGAAACAATTCGGAGCACCTGATGCAAAAACTATTCAAAGATACGATCAGTCATCGTTGAAAACTATAAACATCCCACACAGTCTGCCTTATAAAATAAAAGTATTAAAACACTGTGATCATAGTTTCATAATAAAAAACATCTTTGTACTAAAACTGGGAACAAATAAGGAAAACATTAAAAATAAAAGCGACTTGTATTTGCTAATCTTTCCTTCCAAATGATTTAAAAATGTAAAATATTTGAAGAAAATGAAATCACAAATATCAAAGACCAGAAGACCAAACTGTTATTTTGCAACTGACATTACATCAAAGACTTAAACAGAATATCCTTCGGTCAAAATGGAATATTTACCTGACATATATATACCACAGACATTTCCATTAACTGATTATTTTCGCACATGCAATCAAAAATAAGAAATACAATTCCACTTGTTCTTTTTCAGGTGGAAAGCGGAGAGTAAAGCATCCGAAGGAAGGTACGTCGGCTCGAGGACCGTATCGCCGTGCTTGAAAAAGGAAAAGCAGAAATTAAAGACAGCGAGTTGGCTCTGGTAGATCACATTTCAGATTCTGATTCCCATGAAGTAACAATGACATTGGCAAAAGCAATGTTTTCGGAGGAAGAGTTGAGAACACATTAAAGGACGGGAAAGAAGACTGTTATATGGCCATTGGAATATTTTCTTCTTTTTAAGTGCATTGCCATTAACTTTATCGGAAAATATTGCAAACGAAAAGGATTGGTCGAATTTTTCAAAAACAAAATATGGACTTGCTACCCACTGATTTATGTTTTTTAATTCAGTGTATGTTTCCTGGATTGTTTTCTGTTCAATCAAGTGTTGGTAAATATTTTGCTTGCTTTGAGTTTCACACGAATAGGGTCTCTTTAAGTGAACGGACGGGAACAGAAAATAAGTACATTTACCAAGCTGAAATTTTGAATTGTCACCACCTTCATTGATATGCTTGGCTAAACTATATGAGCCGGAATCGATGAGTTATCAGGACAAAAAAAGGGAAAGTATTGCAAAGTTAATGTTTGTGTTACGGCTTCAATGAATTGTTACATGATATTCGAATTTTGAAAGAACCACGTTGACCAGTCTATGAATTTCAAAACAGAGATCAATCGGAAGCACAATATAAAGCCAAAGTATAAAAATAAGTTTCGCCTTGCTTTGAGGGCGACATGGTTCGGAAAATCTTGTGTCACGGCTCTCGGGAGATATTGTTTTAGGTTTCGGAACTGTCGTTACGGGTTTACCCTGTTCATTAGTATACACTGCGACTTGCGCATTTAAGGTAAATTATCGAGGAGGAACATCAAAAAGAAAACATCATCCTGTCAAGTATAGGTTTACTTACATATAATTGCACTTATATTTTAATGTGGAAAACAATAAGAAACATGTTTGGAACCAACTAGAGTAAAGCTATCTCTCATTTTGAAAATATACAGTCTGATCAGATCTATATGATACTACCTGTAATGACCAAAAACAGTGATGAAACATTCAATCACAAACAGAGAAAAGTTAAATATATTTAATTCTCCCAATATGAAGTCATATAAAAAAGAAAACAATTTTAGTCTGATCTTGATTTCACTAGCCTTTAATGCAATAAAGATGAAGCTCAGTTCAATTCGATAAAAATAAATATGTAGTGTAAATTAATCACTTGAATTTTTTTAAACTTATAAAGCACCTCCACGAAATAACCCCTTCAAAGTCTTTTTAAGTTCAGCATAGTTTCGAAGTTGTCTTAGTGCAGCTTTGTGAACAGACTCTGCACCTTAAGCAGCTTTTTACTGGAATAAGACAAACAAAACAAGTTGGGTTATTTCGAAAACTTGACTTCTTGTTACAAGCTGAATACTAACCTCCGAGCCGCCAATATCTTCTGCATTGGGGTAAGTGTAAGGTTTGTTATGAGCTGGTCTTATCTCCCAATTACATAGTTGACCTTTCCATTCATGCTCTCCATTATTTAAATGATTAACATAGACAACTGTCTTAGTGTTGAGTATATATATAGGACTTGCTTGATACATCAGTTCACTTATTGCGTAGCCCATTCACTGGTGTCCTTTACATATACAGTTTGGACAGTCTTTAAATATTTCATTACGGTCTATTAACATTCTGAACAACTGTAATTTACCTGGTAGATATAGGCGACACTATGTCAGTCTAGAGTTCCTTGATTCAATGATTTTATTATTTCTCATGAAGAGGTAGGGGTGTCCATTCTCTTGAATACATTTTGCAGGAACGTCCTGTTAAAAAATAAACTTGTCATTTACAAATATATATATATATATATATACTAATATTCCTAAAATAATTCGTTTTGCAGATCAAAGTATTTTTATTATGTTTGTTTCGCACAGTTTAAGGAATGATTGTGCTATTTATCAATTTATTACCAGTAATCTACATACATTCTCTAAAGTTGTATCATTACAAATTTCCATAACATGTTCAGAGGCATCAAAACGCTGCAGAAATGGTGGATTGTCTATACTATAGTATACAATTGTTGATGAAATACAAATTTCCAAATGTTTTAATGTCAGCATGAAATCACACAGAAAACATTATTTTTATTAACCACTTTTATTTGATCCTACTTGAAACCAAACCTGAAACGATTTTTCTACAACTACTATAAAGATTATCTTACCTTTCCTTACATTCACAGGATATTTGACAGTCATAGCTCCAGCACACTTGGTCCAGTACATGGTATCTGACTCGGTATCATGTTGCACATTACAACAATTTACTCTTGTAGGCACTGCTACTCTTGGATTGACCAAGGGCAATGTCTAACCACACGATCCTATAACAAAAAAGTGTCTGTACTAATTCCAACAATCTACACTTGGAACACAAAGTTAACATTAAAATCTAAATACTTGTTAGTTCATATGGTCATTTTTGTCTCCATAACTGATAAGAACAATAAAAAAAATCTAATATTAATTAAATGAAAAGGCTACAATATAGGTGCTGATGTATTTTTTTAAATTTAATATCAATGTCTGAACAGGGTTGATCGGTAAATGGTCCAATTTGAACTATATTAGATTTGGTAAAATAATATCGAAGCATAAAAAATCAGGAGCTTACTTTTTATATGAATGTTCACTTCTATCTCTGAAATTTTTTGGTAGGCTCCTGGATCCAACCTCTGTTATGTATGTAGTCCATTGTGTTCCTGTGTAATAAAAATTTGTATCTTATTATGCTATAATTAGAACACTGAAAACTGAAAAGTAAGTTGTGAACATGAATTTGGAACTCAAACTTTCTTCTGAAAAATTAAGATGAATGACAAGTTAAAAAAAGCGATGCAGTGTACTTGTTGAATATAGGCCTTATCCAAATAGAATAGTATCAAAACATAATAATGTAAGACTTGTAACAACACAAAATATTGTATATTTTTTAAGGGAAATACATACTTATATATAATGACACATTTTACTTAACTTGAATTTATTTTATACTCAAAATTTAATTTAACCAATGTTTATATTGACCACATTTGAAATAAGTTCCCAATTACTTATATATAAAAATCTGTTTAGACTATGGCTTTAGCAGTGTAGTGTTATCTGATCCAAATATTGTGGCTAAATTAAGTGATTCTAAAATGCCGTCCAGGGTTTCTTTTTTTATTATGATACTTATCTTGTTGGTCGAAGCTTGATATCATGAAAACAAAAGCTATTAACAACAGCACAACTGACTTGCATAATGACACTATATAAACAGCATAACTTATAGGGGGCCAAGCATTACCGTATTCATTTTAGTTTAATACATTTTAATAGATAACACTATCAAACACAGTTTACCAACAATTAACATTTAAACTATGTATTTTATCATACTATGAACACATTGATATATCCATTTTTGAATAATTGAGGTGTTTGTTTTGTATAACAAGATTTCAGTAACCGATTTACCTATATTGCATTCATTGTCAGAAAACTATAAAACTACGTTAACATCCGATTTTCAAACAATCCAAAGCTAACCAACACTACCACACCACAGTTTTCAATACATACATCAATATGAAAGTAAAATACCTACAGAGTTTTAAAGAGACAGTCCACAAAATATTGTTTTCCCTATAAGATTAAGAATACAATGGAGACAGCCATTTCCAGCTTGTGCCAGGCCCGATAATGAAATGGTAAGGGCAGGTAGCCCAGTCGACTAGTTGGGCAGAAGATATAATGAATTGCTTGGATTTTAATCAAACCATGGATACAACGGCAAATCTTTGAAGAGTACATGCCTTCTTGTGTTTGATGATCAATTCCTCATCCAAAATATAAGGTTGAATATACCATCCTTAAACAAGAATCCCACGAGAGCCTTAGTCATTCTAAAATGCCGTCCACGCTTTTTTAATGATGGTTAACCTGGACGCCATTCATAACAAAATTCGTAAAGATGTTCAAAATGCCGATCAGAATTTGATCGCACATTTATTAAGATTATTCCATTATAGTCAATTAAAACAAAAAAAGAACACTACCTGTAAAAAGTAATCCTTTTTACATCAATTTCAGTATATATCATAAAATAGTCATGTTTAAATTGTTAAAACAACATGCATTTTCAACACCATCTAAAATCACCAAACACCATTGTATTTGTCAATGAATGTAACCGAGAACATCCAAATGCAATTTACTTTTCTCTGGTTAAGAATACACATGACTATTAGCTAATGACTATGAACGTTTACTTCCCTTAGCAGTATTTATAATAATGCAACTTAACGCTTACTTGTGTCATAACACAGACCAATAAAATGGTTGAAAGGTAAGTAAAAAATAATATTGTATTCAAGTTTAAAACACATAGGGAAAGGTTTTAATCATTTATTACATTTGATAAAGTGTAGTCATATAATGTCCTCAATCTCTTGTGTCACATCAAGATATACAACATATACATACACTTTGGAAAAAAATGACATTAGTTCCAGCCCTTCTCCGATATAGTACGAAATGTATTTTCAAACATCGGCCAAGTAGCGATATGTTTTACCTTGTTGAATGTGGCTGCACTGAATTTAGAAGAAATGACATACACGGCATTGCCTTTTCAACTTGATTTAAATAGTGTTTGTGTATCTTTACCCTCACACGTACATTGAGCGAACCAATTGCTGCAACATAAACAGCATGCACATATGCATTTAAAGCAGTCCTTGTGCTCACATTTGGAAGCCTTTGGAAATTTGTTTGCGTCCATACCTTTTGTTAGGAGTTTCTGAAGCACCCCTCTTCTGACACACTCTTCTGACAAGAAAATCTCTTTCAAGTCCTTGTCATATACTCGCGGGCAGAGCGACCGCGGGTATAAAATGACCAACTGCCAGAGCAGGTTTGCCATGTCTTCCCGCCCTGCCTATTTCCTGCCAGTAGGCGATAAAGCTTTTCGGGGCTCCTCAGTGAACGACCATTCCTATCTTTGGAATAGCAATTCCCATCTCGAAAGCAATCGTGCGGACAACAACTCGAACCCGCCCATCGGGTTTCGAGAACTCTCCAAGATTCCGTTTCTTAGAATCGTCATCTGTTGACGCATGAAACATCTCTACTTTTCTTTCTCCTTCCGCCCACCCATGGTCCTGTAGCCCCTCGACCAAAAAAGACCATACATTATACACTCTTGTTTGACCTGAGATATAAGAAAACATACTGTGCATAACGGCGTGTACAGCTGTACGGGAACTTCCACAAAAAAAACATAAGGTAACCAGTAATTGTTATTAGACTATATGACGTACTTAACGCTATGAAAAGGATTCGTTATTACCTGCAAAATATTATGGTCTTTTCGATCAACTTGACCTCCTTGCATCTCTCAAGTACCCACAGGAGTTCATCCTCATAGTTCTCAGTGGCCTTCGCCTTTACAACCAGCTTCAAATTAGACCTGTGTGAATAATTTTAGTTAAAATAAGTAAAAATAATAACAATTTGTAACATGTTAAAATGACAATAGTGTTAACGAAAGTAAATATGCTAAAGTTTGCTAAAATATATTAGAAATTAATACAACAAATGCTCTATGTTACAAAAATGCAAATTTATATGTTCAAACAGTAAGCTATATTTCTATATAATTTAATAAATATTATTTTTTTACGATCTTAGATACGAATCAGTAAAATAAATCCCGTATAATTTGCATGTGTCACATACCTATCCGGAACTACTCAAACTGATAACGCATTTTCGCTTATGAGAAGGTAATTGACGATGTCATCTTGTACCGCTTGTGTTGCAGTAACAGTGACAGCCAACAATGGGGCATCGCAAAGACTTCTTATCTCAGCCACCATTCGAAATTCCGGCCGAAAGTCTTCACTCATAGTAAAAGGAGAAATTGTTGGGGCATGTGGGTTGGGTTCTCAACACCGTCTTTGATTTTAATACATAATTATCCAATATAGTATCATACAAAGCAGAGTTGGGCTATTTTACTTTACTTGCATGCCACAAACACTAGTTTTTCCTCTCTCCCAAAAGGTTGTGAGTTCGAGCGCTACAATGAGTTATTTCTTATGGTTTCTCATAAAAAACACAGGTACTGTTATTTATCCTAAAGTGATGTATATCAACTTTCAGCAGTCTGCACAATCGAAAGTAAATTACTCGGCTTCGTCACATGCTAGAACTGTAAGCCTTTTCTGGAATCTTCGATCCAGGAACAATTTCCTCCAATGCGACGTTTGGAGCGCCTCTGGCGTCACAAAAATGATAGACACATCTGCTGTAGCCAGGTCTAAAATTTGATCATTTCCGTTTAATAAACATTCCGTTTGTGATTACATGTACTTTAATTTAAGATCCAAATAATAAACTGTGGAGTGTGGATATATTCACAACTTCGTCCAATTCAATTTGACTATATCACGGCCTCCAAACGCCTGTAGTGAATTTCACGAGTATGAATTATTTTGATTCTATTTTACGTTGCTCCTAAGGAGTTTACTTTGTACATGAAATCATTTGTATTATTTACATTGCTCCTAGATGTTCTGTTTTTTAGGTTTGCTCCTAATCCAATTCTTTATATGTGCATTGCTCCTAAACATGAGGTGCATGCTTTTTGCGTGTCGTTTTTGGCGGCAATTCATACTATATAAAGCTGTTGTTTGTGTGTTCAATTAGTGTTCCATCTGAGGTTATTTAGAGTGCTTTAGGATTAATTAACAGTTCCATCTTTCGGACATTTTATGTGTTAATTATTAAATTGTGAACGTGTTCAACTGGATTTTATTGAGATATAATTTATATTGTGAAAATTAACAATAATTAAATGGTGTGGAAATATCGTTTTGTGTTCGTTATTTATCTAAACTGTTCGATGTGGCAGAGAAAGAAAATAGTATTCAGTCTAATGGTAAAATTTATTCAATGTTATATTCGAAACGGAAACTCAAAGAAACTCTGCGACATTGTTTGGTGCCGGAACCCGGGAACAGGGTGTCGAAACAAAGTGAGAGAAAATAAAAGTTATTTAATACTTATAAGTTATTGTGTTAAACCCTTCAAAGGAAATTGATAAAAAGTGATAAAAGTGTTTAGGGTATGTGCATAAGTGAACTAATGTGTTGTGTTGGAGTGAAAATAAAAAGTGAAACCATGTGTCTAAGTGCTAAGGTGCAAAGGGAAGTAATTTGCATTAGGGGAAAGTAAAGAGTGTAAAAGTGAACCAAAGTATTGTGTTATTAAAGTAAAAATAAAGTGGTGTTGTGAAAAGTCTAAAGTGCCGTGATGTGAAAAAAGTCTTAAAGTGCAGTGCTATGTGAAAGTGAATAACGTACTACATAGTGATATGTTTTAGCGTATCGTTTCAATGGCATAAAAGTAAGATAGTAAAGAAAAATGATCGTGTGGATATAGAAATTTAAAGTGACACATTGATGAGTCTATGTGATTGTGCAAAGTGATTTGAAAGTAAAATCGTGATTAAAGTGATTTATACTACAGTTTAAAAGTGTTAAATCTCTTAAAGTGATAAAAATGTCTTCATTACGATATATGAAAGGCGTAAGAACACGTCATTACAACACCCTGAAAGAAGGGGTTAATCAAGCCTCTTTCCTGATTCAAAAGGATATTCGTGATAAAGAAAAGATGTTTAAAGTAATTGAGGTGTCGATAGAAAAGATGGAACTCTATTTTTCAAAACTAGAAAATCAAACTGGACTAATCATTGAAGCAGTCGGTGAACAAGATGAAAATGGAGAAAAGATGATGAATCATATGATTGATGAAGATAACAATGTATGTGATTCTCTGTTAATATGTGCAACAACGTTGTTCCTTGTGCAACACTGTGGAAGTGAAAAGAGATCAGAATTGTTTTCCAAAACCCGTCTTGCACCTATATCCGGAAATACAATACCGAGGTTAGAACTGCTTGCGATATTGATAGCGGTGAGAAGTGCGGATTTTGTTCGGAAACAACTTCGGGTACCACTAGCGAATACTTACGTGTTTAGTGATTCACAGTGTGCATTGAAATGGATCGTGACCTCAAAGCCATTGTCGGTGTTCGTGAGTAACAGAGTGAAGCAGATAAAAACTCAAACGGATATAACGTTTCAACATGTTAAATCTTCAAACAACCCGGCAGATATTGCTAGTCGTGGATGTGAGTTAGGCAAATTGTCAAATAGTGTACTGTGGTGGAATGGACCAGAGTGGTTGCTATCACCGCAATCAGAGTGGCCAATTACTGAAAATGTGAATGTGGAATGTGCAAATTTGAAATGTGATTTCGAATCGGAAGTGAAGAAACCGAAACAGTCGAACGATGAAACTTGCTTGATAAGTGACAAGTCGGT
The DNA here is from genome assembly GCF_026914265.1 of Mya arenaria. Lineage (NCBI taxonomy): Eukaryota > Metazoa > Mollusca > Bivalvia > Myida > Myidae > Mya > Mya arenaria. Next base: position 57,599,135 of record NC_069125.1, on the reverse strand, counting down.
TAGTTTCCAAGCAATATGCTCACCATTTGGTATTGATCCAAAAAGATATTCGTCATTGACGAAACTCTTTCGTGTTACAGCAACAGCTCAAAGGCTTGTGAACAAACTGAAGAGAAAACCTCTTTGTGGACCACTCACAAGTGAGGAAATAGAAACAATGTGGTTGTTGTACATTCAGAGAAGCCATTTTGACGAAGTGTTTAATTCACATAAACAAAAGAAAGGCAACAACTTACAAAAACACCTAGGTGTTTTTGTCTCAGACACAGGCATTTTACATTGCAAAGGTCGTCTAGAAAATTCGGATATGACTGAATCAGCCCGATGTCCTATCTTGTTACCAAATAAAAGCTGGGTAACACAATTGATTGTTGAAAGTGTTCACAAAGGAAACCTTCATTGTGGTGTTTCGCAAACGTTAAGTGCAATAAGATACAGATTTTGGATTCCTCGTGGGCGATCTACAGTGAAAAGTGTGTTAAAACAGTGCTATATGTGTAAACGTGTCGAAGGAGGTCCGTATCAAATGCCACCTATGGCTCCATTGCCTAGGTCACGTGTCTCACAATCAATGCCGTTTTCGTGCACAGGTTTAGATTACCTTGGACCTCTGTATGTCAAGGACGAAAGTGAGACCGAAAAAGTCTGGGTATGCATTTTCACATGCATGGTAACACGAGCAGTCCATCTCGAAATGGTGAAGGATATGTCTACCAATTCTTTTTATGCCCCCTTTTGAAAAAAGTGGGGTATATTGTTTTGCACATGTCGGTCGGTCTGTCTGTCTGTCTGTCTGTCTGTCGGTCGGTCGGAATACCAAATGGTTTCCGATCAATAACTTGAGAACGCTTTGACCGAGGGACCTCATACTTGGTATGTGTATTGGTCATCACCAGCAGATGAACCCTATTGATTTTGAGGTCAGTGGGTCAAAGGTCAAGGTCAGTGTGACCTTTACATGAAAAACGGTTTCCGATCAATAACTTGAGAACGCTTTGACCCAGGAACCTCATACTTGGTAGGTGTATTGGTCATGACCAGCAGATGAACCCTATTGATTTTGAGGTCAGTGGGTCAAAGGTCAAGGTCAGTGTGACCTTTACATGAAAAACGGTTTCCGATCAATAACTTGAGAACGCTTTGACCCAGGAACCTCATACTTGGTAGGTGTATTGGTCATGACCAGCAGATGAACCCTATTGATTTTGAGGTCAGTGGGTCAAAGGTCAAGGTCAGTGTGACCTTTACATGAAAAACGGTTTCCGATCAATAACTTGAGAACGCTTTGACCCAGGAACCTCATACTTGGTAGGTGTATTGGTCATGACCAGCAGATGAACCCTATTGATTTTGAGGTCAGTGGGTCAAAGGTCAAGGTCAGTGTGACCTTAACATGAAAAACGGTTTCCGATCAATAACTTGAGAACGCTTTGACCCAGGGACCTCATACTAGGTAGGCTTATTGGTCATGACCAGCAGATGAACCCTATTGATTTTGAGGTCAGTGGGTCAAAGGTCAAGGTCAGTGTGACTGTAAGCTGAAAAAAGGTTTTCTGATTGTCCATATTTTATTTAAGTGTCCAAATCCTACTAACAATTTTTTATTTAAGTGTCCAAATCCTACTAACAATTTGGCTCCCAAGGGGGCATAAATGTTTCACTAACATCTCTTGTTTAAATTGCTTTCGGCGGTTTGTAGCTTGCAGAGGGACGCCAAGTGAAATTGTGTGCGATAATGCATTGCATTTCAAGCTTGCAAAGGAAACCACAGAAATTATTTGGTCAGAAGTATTGCATTGTGATGATGTACAAAGTTATAGTGCAACGTAAGGAATTAAGTGGAAATTCATTGTTGAGTTGGCCCCGTGGATGGGCGGATTTTATGAAAGGCTTGTGGGACTGATTAAAAGATCGCTGAGAAAAGCGATAGGACGAAAACTGTTAGATAGTGACAAATTGTTGACAGTTTTGAAAGAATCGGAGTCAGTAGTGAACTCGAGGCCTCTTTTGTACGTTGGCGATGATATTAATTCAATAATAGTCATAACCCCGGGAATTTTATCTGCCTCAATCCACATACAGGAATTCCAGATAGTGATAGTTCTGATGACATTGAGTATAAGCCAAAAGAAAGTTCCGCTGAAAAGCTATTAAAAATTTGGAAAAAAAGGTTAAGTTCTTCTTGACAAATTTTGGAAAATTTGGCGGGAGGAATATTTGACAAGTTTGCGTGAACGGATGCAATCCAGGCTAAATAGAGGACGAATTACATCAAAGAGTGTATGTAGTGTATGGGATGTGGTACTTATCAAAGACAGTTTACCTAGAGGGTCCTGGAAAATAGGCAAAGTAATAGAACTAGCTTCAAGTGCCAACGGTATGATAAGGTCAGTTAAAGTTAAGACCCAATCAGGAAAGGTGTTGGGTAGGCCTCTTTGTCTGCTATGTCCAATAGAGACAACAAAGTCAGGGCAAAATGAGTTGGATAGAAACTGTGACACATCAAACTGTGACAAACAAAAGTGTGACACATCAAACTATGACAAACAAAAGTGTGACACATCAAACTGTGACAAACAAAAGTGTGACATATCAAATTGTGACAAACAAAAGTGTGACACATCAAAGTGTGACATATCAAACTGTGACAAAACAAAAATGTGACATGTCATAATGTGACAAACAAACCTGTGACAAATCTCAGTGTGACAAACACGTACATGTATGTGAACAAAATATGTGACAAAGAAAAATGAAAAAGGATTAGAAGGAAAGCAGCAGAAAATGCTGATATTCAAATAAAAAGGTTTATTCGAGATATGTAAGGAATAATATTTTGTGAATATTATTTGTTAAAAGGAATATTTTCTGCAAACTGTTGAAACACAAGTGTTTCGATTGTATGCATTGAATTTATTAATGTGACATAATAATAAAGTGAAAGTTGTGACAAAGGGATGTATTGTGAATAGAACATTTGGATATTAGGTAATATTCAAATTATTAATAAAAGTGTATAAACACTGCAGTGCGTAACAACTCGGCTAGGAGCAACCTTTATAGTGGTATTATTATAGCGACATGTCGCATGAGGAAGCCTTTGTTAATTTAGTAGCAACTCTATATCAAGGTAGTGCACGAGGAAAGTGATCCAAAGTGTTCCCCAATCATTATTTCAATATTATTTCATTCGTAATTTAGTCGCCGAATTGTGCATTGATCAATCATGTCATCTTGTGATGAGTGTGGGAAGTACTATTCTAGACACAGAAATTTGAAAAGACATATAGAGGAAAAACATTACAATGTTTGATTTTGGAAATGTCAATTTTGTGATAAAACTTGTTCGCGCAGGAGCAATCTAGCCAGTCATATGCTAACGCATGGGTTTAACAAGGCAGATGCGCGCAGCCATAGTATAAGGGCTTCACAAGTGAATACGAGTCGTAGTAATAAACATTACAGGAGTTCGCCTGTAAGCGATATTTCAACTGATGACAGTGTACTGGATATGGTTGCAGAACTCGATGAGTTTATGGACGTTTATGGTCCATATGATCATGTGTCAAGTGACAGTTTCGCTGACGATTTAATCATCAGCAGCACTGCTAGCAGCAGCAGTGATAGTACTAGTGATAGTAAGGAGTCGTCTAGCGAAAGTGAAAAGGAGTGTAGTGATGGTGAATCGAGTGAAAATGATGTCAAAAGTGTAAGGAGTATAGTGATGTAAATGATAGCGAAAGTGTAAATGAGTGTAGTGATGTAAATGGTAGCGACAGTGTAAAGGAGTTAAGTGATGGTGAATCGAGTGAAAATGATGTCGAAAGTGTAAAGGAGTATAGTGATGTAAATGATAGCGAAAGTGAAAAGGAGTGTAGTGATGGTGAATCGAGTGAAAATGATGTCGAAAGTGTAAAGGAGTATAGTGATGTAAATGATGGTGAAAGTGTAAAGGAGTGTAGTGTGGTGAATCGAGTGAAAATGATGTCGGAAGTGGGGAGTGTAGTGATGATGCAGAAATAGGTGATAATGAATGTAATGATTCAGTGATCTCTATCTCATCTGATGACAGTCCAACTACAGAAATCGAGTCATCTACTTTAGAAACCACATTTGTGCTTAATGCCTTTTTCATTACAACACGTATTAAAAGGCTTAACGCTAGAATTGTGAATGAAGATCACTCCATGGACCACAATTATTTTGAATATTAAAAATTGATGGACTTTGTTATAATGATTTAATGTTGTATATACTTTGGGAATTGTTAAAATATGGTTGTATGTTTGATATATGCTATCATTTGTTTTCTATTAGTTGTTTATACAACATATCTGCTATAATTTGTTATTATGATGATATTTTATGTTGAGATGTTTTTCTTTCATATATGGTTTATTTGATTGCTTATTATATTTTATTGTTAATTCGCTTTGGTTGCTTTTCTCTCAGGTCGGGAATGTAGTGAATTTCACGAGTATGAATTATTTTGATTCTATTATACGTTGCTCCTTAGGAGTTTACTTTGTACTTTGCATAAAGCTGTTGTTTGTGTGTTAAATTAGTGTTCCATCTGAGGTTATTTAGAGTGCTTTAGGATTTATTAACAGTTCCATCTTTCAGACATTTTATGTGTTTATTATTAAATTGTGAACGTGTTAAACTGGATTTTATTGAGATATAATTTATATTGTGAAAATTAACAATAATTAAATGGTGTGGAAATATCGTTTTGTGTTCGTTATTTATCTAAACTGTTCGATGTGGCAGAGAAAGAAAATAGTATTCAGTCTAATGGTAAAATTTATTCAATGTTATATTCGAAACGGAAACTCAAAGAAACTCTGCGACAACGCCAGGTCCACCACTTTACGGTGGTGCGAAGAATAAGAGCTGTCGACACTTCCGCGGTGGAGCTGTGCCCTTTGTTTACATGAACACACATGAGTATGATTTAATTTTTAGTTGATAATTTCATTTAACGGACATATTTCGAAAATCGGAGAATGTGGTACCGTGTACGAATACTTCTGCTGCAGGCTGGTTACTATTTCCTTTTAATATTGTGCAAACTGTGGTGCCAGGAGTTTTTCTCCCGAATCGGACGTGTGCATATTTTGAGATTTGATCGCAAAGCAAGTACACCTCGATGCTTACACACCCCGTAAGAACATTCTGACGCTTGCAAAAAACAGTTATGTATAGGTCCTATGCCGGAACACAACAAAACTAATAAGCACTTCTTAAAAAGAAAATATGCACATATTTATAAAAGTGGTGGCGCTGTTGACCTAGTGGTGGCGCTGTCGAGTAGTGGTGGCGCTATCGAGTATGTTTTGCGCTTGGAGTAATATAACAAAATTAACGCGTTTGGAATGAATACAAAGGTTGCTATGTTAATCTCTCATTGTTATGCTGGTTATGCATACTTCTTGCGGAAACAAAACTCTACGCGAACTACCTTAACCTTACTGAAAACTATTTCGAAAACAAACGGCTAGGTGCTGTTAATTTTACCATACTAGTGTAAGTATATATCATGTGTGTCACTAATAACATTAAAATCACCAAATATTGCATAAGAAGAGTCACTATACTGTAATGAAACATCAATTTACTATAACGAGAACCCTTATACAATAAACAAATTTCATGACTAAGATGTAAAATTTCATTTTCAGACAACGAAGTGGTTTTTTGCTGTTATTGTTTTTTAAAATTCAAACAGCCTTGGATTCATTTTGACAATGTTCATGGTTTTTCCTTTAAATGTGTATCCATCTATGGCAGAATCATCAAAAGAATCCCATTAAGTTTCAACCAAATTCACAATATCATATGGTTTTACAAATTCTATGGAGTCAGGAATCTGTCTTGAAACAAAGTCCACAGAACTTTACATAAGCAAACTTAAAACTGGTAGGTTCATTGTGCAGTTTAGTAGTAACAGCAAAATTAGTAGTATTACAGTTATTTTATTCATATAAAATATTACGCATGATTTCAACAACTAAAATTGGGAATAACAAGTTTATTATGTCTCCCCAATTCATTCAGTCAGTCAGTCCGTCAGTCTGTACGTCACACTTCGTTTCCGCTCAATATCTATATAACGCTTAGACCCAGGAACTTCATACTTGGTATGCTGGTTGGTTATGACAAGAAGATGACCCCTATTGATTTTGTGATCAGTACCTATAGGTCAAAGGTCAAGGTAAACTTGAGATGAAAAAACGGTTTCCGCTCAATAACTTAAGATCCTTTGGGTCCAGGAACTTCATACTTTGTATGCTAGTTGTTCATGACTAGTACATGACCCCTATTGATTCTGAGATCAATGGTCCTGGTCGCGGTTACCTTCAGGTAAAAAACGATATGTTGGCGGTGACCTTAAGCTTAAAAATGGTTTCTGCTCAATAACTAAAGAACGCTTGTACCCAGGAACTTCATACTTGGTATACTAGTTTGCCATGACTAGTAAATGGACCATATTGATTTTGAGTCAGTAGGTCAAAGGTCAAGGTCGCCGTAACCTTGAGGTGAAGAAACGGTTACCGCTCAGTCGCTGAAGAACGCTTGCACACAGGAACTTCATACTCAGTATGCAAGTTGGTCAGGACTAGGAGATGAACCTATTGATTTTGGGATCAGTCCGTCAGTCAGTCAGTCTGTACGTCACACTTCCTTTACGCTAAATAAATAAAGAATGCTTGCACCCAGGAACTCCATACTTCGTATGCTAGTTGGTCACGACTAGTTGATGACCCTATTGGTTTTGAGATCAGAAGGTCAAGGTCGCCGTGATCTTGAGGTGAAGAAACGATTACCGCTCAGTAACTCAAGAACGCTTGCATCCATGAATTTCATGCTTGGAATGCAAGTTGGTCATGTAGATGACCTCTATTGATTTTGTGATCAGTTGGTCAAAGGTCAAGGTCACAATGACCTTGAGCTGAAAAATGGTTTCCGATCATTAATTGAATAACGCTTGCGCCCAGGAACTTCATACAATACAAACTTCGTTTACATTTTCCAAGATTAATCAACAAAACATTATTCTCTTCCCCAGTAAGTATATATATATATATATACATATAATTTAAACATGTATATAATATATATACTATATGGCACCATTCAAACTATGTTCTCGTTGAAGTTGAGCGCAAAATCTGTAGTACTAATGACTTCACATTTGGTACCAGACCAAGTACCAGTTTGAATCATATTTAGTAGCAGACCAAGTACCAGTTTGAATATAAGCACACTTTGATACTGCTTTTAATATAACATATTGTTGGTACATGGTTTTGAAATAGGAAGGAATAAGCAACAGTTTTCTACCTGTATTCCTTCCAGGATTCGCATCCTAGTGGTGGTCGGGCATCACAATATCTGTATATTCACTATTGTCAAAATTTGTCCACATCACAAGTTTCACATCCCTTTCACCCATCATCAATTTATTTGTTTAGCATAATAATTATATTACTCAAACAACACTCATGCTGATGATGATTTCTCTTGTTCATACCTACTTTCTATGTTTTACATTTTCGCTATGCTATAACACTTATTAATTTTGTACATTTTATTATATTTAATGTGAAATTAATAATTAAGCAGATACAGTGATGACAGAAAAATCCTCTTGTTACAGTTCATAGAATGAAACCCCTGTTTATTCATCGATACAGTTATGGCAGAAGAACCCTCTTGTTACAGTTCATTGCATGAAACCCGTTTATTCTTCATCCAGTATTCTGTAATTCCTAACCATACAATCCTCACAGCCTATTTTGGCTGGTGTTTGGCCGGTCTGGCTGGATATTGTTAATTTCTATTCCTCCTTTCAATATTTCCAAAATAATCTTAATCCTTACTAAACCTCATAGATAAGTGGGGACTGGTGCAAAGTGATAACGTTTCATGCTGAAGTATTGACAGTATTCTATTGTCTAACTTCAAAGGGACTTGCCACCATATTGTCGCAAATTCAACTGATATAGTACTTTCTCAAAACAAGCCTAGAATTGACAATGATTATGTTGTACATCACATGATAGTTTTACTGCTGCTATTATTAAAAAATGCAAAAAATATAAGTGTATCGTAAGCGATGCGGTACGATGTGTAAGTTGTATTCAATGCATTGTACACAGCATAATCGATTTCATGTAGGTCTTTGGCAATATCCTTTTTTCTTGTAATTTAATCATCTGGTGACAAGTCCCCTGTAAGGCTTAGTAGTACTTTCAGTATTTTAATTATAGCAGACAATGGAGTATTGGGCAATAAGTGAAATAAAAAGGAATACCCTTCAGCTAACAGGACTGTTTACAAGGCTACAACATATTTTTTCACTTCAACAATCTTCCATTGATCTAATAAATGTAACTGATGCACTGGATATCTGTGCTCAAAGATATGAATCTGAAATAGTCCAGATGCTCAAAGACCTTAGGTTAAAAAACCGCAACTACACAAAGAGGTTTATTTTCTTAAAGAGCAGCTGAGGGAATTGGAGCAGAACACTGAAAAACTCGAGAACAGCAACACAGAGTTCGAGTCCAAGATGAGATCCATTGAGGATTGGCAAGAGAACGAAGATTCCTTTCTGCTCAACACAAGCACAGAGGCTGAGGCATTGACAGATAGCCCTCTTAATGCAACTCCACTGACTGACGAATGGCAAGACGAGCCTTTGGTTGCCAGTACACAGGAAGAAGTATGCAAAGATCATGGTTCACCTGTGAAGAAGTTTAGGATTTGAAGTTGTGGATAGTTTCAGTTAGCAATTTGGCCAAAAACCATGGCAGTTTTTATTTCAACACAACCTTCATGTTTCAACCAGCGACCATGGAAATATTCCCAATGTTACATGTTAACCTTCTTGACACTATATAATGTTCATTATTGAAACAAGACCTTGGAGTGTGATTGCATACATCTACTATGATTTTTTATAATATCTGCATTGTCTATTGTTAAACAAATGGTATTTTCAATTGCATAACCAGGAGGGTAAGTTTTTGTACAGTCATTTCCCATCTTTTATATATTTGTATTAAGATGACCTAGACATTCATTGGTGCCAATACTCTCCACCTTACTTTAAGACAAACTAAAACTGTATTACCCTTAATCTGAACTAAAAATAGCATACATTCTATGTCGACTTCAACATTCTGAACATTACTAATCTCTAGTTTTAACAGTCGTCGAAGGATCGGACGTCGGTAAAATTAAGAATAATGTTACGAAAATTTATTTGATTTTCATTTGACTATTATTTGGGTTTTGCAATATTTAGATACGGCGCTCCCGTAAATCTAAAGATATAAAAACTTTGGTCTTACAAGACTCTTTTAGTGCCCTCATGTCAATGAATTATTTTTTCTAGATCACAACCAGAAAGTTTACCGCAAGTACTTTATACTATACTGCTTGATAATCTAGGAGTTGCAATAACATTCATCTGGAGTCCTAGTGATATTAATATTGTATCCATATTTTGATTCTTATATCAATATTAAACCAAAATTTTCTAAGTTGTACTTAAATTTTAAATGTTATAATATGATCTCATGACTTGAGCAAATTTCAAGCCATTCAATATGTTTCTCTTCAAGTAAAATTTTATAATATTATGTTTAGAAATTCATTGCTTAAAAACTCGTTTAAATCAGAAATTAAAAAAAACAAAATAAGACACGATCATTGTGTAAGCGGTGTACCCGTTGGTTTTTTTTTGTTGTTGTTGTTTTTTTTTTTGTTTTTTTTTTTTTGGGGGGGGGGCTCTTTGGTTCAGAATCGGTTGTAAAACAATGGCTATATATATATTACGGGGTTGCAGAAAAAAAAACATTTATAAGAATTCATAAAATAACATCATAAACACACAATCACTGTATACGCCGTGTCCCTGTTTATGGTCGCACTCTTTGAAAAGGAAGGTAATACAATGACTGCTTCAACATCCAGAATATGCAGGATGCATCAATAATAATCTAATTAAAAATTAGAAAATAGAAGCATGATCATTGTTTACGCCTGATATCGGTAATTGAGTTGCTTGCGGTATGTGGTGTTCTACTAAGGGTATCGAGCAAAGTGACCTGCGAACATTTAACGAAACGGCCAAAAGGGTGAATGGCAGCCTACGGATGATCAAGACTAGTATGAAATACTTTCTTAGTGATGTTGAATGTACTGAAAGTTAAGTGGGGGTTGGAAGAAAATGCTTATTATTTCTAAAACCGACCGTTTTCTGACTCGCAGCGAGGCTGCCGACATTCTTAATCAAAACATTAATAAGAGCTTAACTTCCGACCATCATATCGACCTGTAGCTGGTACTGTTAACGATGAAGGTGATCATGATAAAAAAAGGTGATTGGCGAGCTGATGAGTTCACATGGCGTAATTGTTGATAAAAGTTAATATTTAACTCAAACAAGTTACTATCTCATCTAGTGCAATATTTAGAAAATGAATGTGTAACCGAATTTCCGTTGAAAAGTTAAACAATCAATCTGCGAAAAAAGAAAAATGTCAAATCCATGAATATTATAAATTATTGCATATGTAACAGTATTATCAAAACACTATTATCGCTAGCGAATGCCGAGTATACGTGTGGTCTTTGTAAATAAATTTAAAAGAAATGAGTTAAAAAGAATTGATTAAATATAAACCGATACACGTTACTTATTATTTCAATAATTATCTATACCATACATATATTCCCCGAGTGATTTCTTAATCCAAAATTAGTTCGTAATTGCGCCATGTGTACCCCGCCTTTTATGTAATAAAGTTTAATTTGTTATATATAATATTTTTCAATACATTTTATTTTCATATTCATCATTACATAGGTTTAAAAATATAATGTCAATTTTTAGCATTACCTTTATATATCTGCATTTTGGGCAAAAAAAAGTTTTTAGATCAGTGACATATATATATACCAGGTAAATCAACATGTATTTTACTAATTGTATAACTCTTTATCTATTTAAATATTTGTGTTACTATACGTGATGTTTTCGATATAAAACTCTTGAAGTAGTGACATGTATTTTGATCATACTTTGTTAATACAGCTATGTTATTACATGTATGCTTGTTTATCAATGTTCACACTTATTATTATGAAACAGTTACATTCTATTGACAGACAGATCTAGTCGTTTAAGCTCTGCATTTTCATCAAGATTCTAAATAAAAAATATTGGCTGCGTTAATCGCTGCGTTTTCCCTCTATGTTTATATTGGCTGCGTAAATCGCTGCGTTTAATACCGACCCGTTTTTGAGACCCTTTTCAAAATGATCATCCCAGGGTCTCAGAAAAAAGCATAAATAATAATTCAAAAAAGAAAATTATAAGCTCACGATTATTGTATACGCCGTGTAATTGTTTTTTGTTTTGTTTTTGTTTTAGGGAGGGGGACGTTTTTTGTAAAGTGTTTTAAAACAATAGATGTATAAAAAGCAAAAAAAAAAAACACGAAAAAACAAATGAAAATGTAACACCACACAACCCCCACAAATAGGTGGCGCTGTATGAAAGATATAAGGTTCCGAGTAGGTTCAAAACACCAATTATACCATAAATCCAAAGATATTTAAAAAAACAACATGATCATTGTGTTCCCCGAGGACCTGTTATTGGTTCCTTTTTCAAAAATATGGTGATAAAATAACTGCTTTAAACATTTCAATGAAGCTTATAAAATAGTTCTAGGACTTAAATTCATCTTGTTCAGGGGCATAACCAGCGATCCTCCTCAGCGTTTTGTGGTCAGAAACGCTCATCTAATAAAATAAAACATATGGCAGACTTACCTGACAACTATGAACACATCATAAATTTGATTGAACAAGATTAGGAAATACATAGAGGCAACGAAACGGTTACTGGCATCATGCGTGACACACACGAGAGTGATTCACGCGATGAACTAAATAATAAGCGAACAGCAAATGTAAATAGAATATTTTATGGGTTTTTTTATTATTCTTTTTGAAATTATCGAATCATACGAACGATCTTCATGGATTTACGCAGAGTATCTAGGAATATAAAATGAATACCCAAAGGTCACACTAGGGGATAAGATGGGGTCAATCCTTAATGCAGCAATTATAGGGCGGGGACAGACCTTTTTAAACTCAAAACAACAACAGGATTTAAGAAATCGGCCTTCACACAAGAGTCATCTTGCCTGCCAATTTAGCTGTACAATATTGTGTGATGCTATAAAATACTCGGAAGTAAGTTCCTCTTTTGACTTTAAAACGTTTAAGATGCCAGAATCAGTATGGAATAATTGCATGCGATATCGCGAACACAGCACGAACACGACGGCACTGACCGGTTGGTGCTTGACGGAGTCGGGCCGGCCAATGTACACCGCGCCCGCAGATACATAATGTCCACTTCCTACTCCCCTTTCAGGCGCGAAGCGGCGTCTTTGAGTGTATGACGATCGATAATAGAGGCGATCAGGAGGGAGGTGACCGCTGACGGCACCGTCTACTACGCCGTCGATGACCACTAGACGGCCAATCTGGGGAACGTTCTGATACCGGCACTTGACCGGTGGCATCTGGCAGCCCTGACACTGTCGCTACGTCCGTGAAATTACACCCTCGGCCATCCACCCCTTTGTGTCAGGCACCGGACGGCCTTTTTTTCCTAGCAGTAGGGTGGGCTACGAGCTTCGAGAAGCCAAGCTGCGAACGGCGACTACAACGAAAAACAGGACCCTCAAACAATAAATCCAAATATATGTAAAAAGCATGATCATAGTTTCCACCCCCCCCCCCACGAGAACCTGCTATTGGGTCGCTCTTCAAAAGAATGGTGATACAATGTCTGCTTGAGATAGTTCAATAAAGCTTATAAGATTGTTCCATGACTTAAATCCATCTTGTTCAGGGGCATAACCAGCGACCCTCTTCAGCGTTTATCGGACAGAAACCCTCATTCAATAAAAAAAACATGGCAGGCTTACCTGACAACTATAAACACATTATAAATTTGATTGAACAAGATTACGAAATACAAACAGGCAACGAAACGGTTACTGGCACCATACGTGATACACACGAGAGTGATTCACGCGATGAACTAAATACACATGTACTATGCAAACAGCCACATGTAAATTGAATATTTATTGTTTTGCATATTATACTTTGAAATTATCGAATCATACGAACGAACTTTATGAAATTTCGCAGGTTATCTGGAACGATAAAATGAATACCTAAAGGTCACGCTACGGGATATGACGGGGTCAAGCCGTTTATATAGCCATTATAGGGCGGGAACAGATCTTTTTAAACTGAAAACTATAGGATTTAAGGAATTGGCCTTCACACAAGAGTCATATTGCCTGCCAATTTAGCTGTGTGTGCGTGGCGCGAGACTGGTTGCCAAGCTGCGAACGGCGACTACAACTGTACGATGAATAAGACTCTCATGGCAGACTTATGGTCGGACATGCGGGATGCGGTCGCGCGCCAGCTAAGGCATTCCAGCGACACGGAGAGGCGCTACTATGACCTCGGTGCCAGCCCTCACAGGCAGTGTACACAGTGAACGTGGCGAGGAACGAGACATCTTGCCTGCCAATTTATCTGTGCAATATTGCCCGATGCTATAAAAGACTCAAGAGTAAGTTCCTATTGCGACTTTAAAACGTTTAAGATGCCAGAAACATTAAGTATGGAATTATTGCATGCGCTATCGCGAACACAGCACGAACACGACAGCAATTGACCAGGTGGTGCTTGACGGAGTCGGGCCGGCCAATGTACACCGCGCCCGCAGATGCATAATGTCAACTTCCTACTCGCCTTTTGGGCGCGAAGCGGCGTCTTGGAGGGTATGGCGATCGAGGAGATAGGGGCGATCAGGCGGGAGGTGGCCGCTGACGGCACCGTCTACTACGTTAAAGCCGTCGCTGACCATTAGACGGCAAATCAGGGGAACGTTCTGATACCGGCACTTGACCGGTGGCATCTGGCAGCCCTGACACTGTCGCTACGTCCGTGAAATTACACCCTCGGCCATCCACCCCTTTGTGTCAGGCACCGGACGGCCTTTTTTCCTAGCAGTAGGGTGGGCTACGAGCTTCGAGAAGCCAAGCTGCGAACGGCGACTACAACGAAAAACAGGACCCTCAAACAATAAATCCAAATATATGTAAAAAGCATGATCATAGTTTCCACCCCCCCCCCACGAGAACCTGCTATTGGGTCGCTCTTCAAAAGAATGGTGATACAATGTCTGCTTGAGATAGTTCAATAAAGCTTATAAGATTGTTCCATGACTTAAATCCATCTTGTTCAGGGGCATAACCAGCGACCCTCTTCAGCGTTTATCGGACAGAAACCCTCATTCAATAAAAAAACATGGCAGGCTTACCTGACAACTATAAACACATTATAAATTTGATTGAACAAGATTACGAAATACAAACAGGCAACGAAACGGTTACTGGCACCATACGTGATACACACGAGAGTGATTCACGCGATGAACTAAATACGCATGTACTATGCAAACAGCCACATGTAAATTGAATATTTATTGTTTTGCATATTATACTTTGAAATTATCGAATCATACGAACGAACTTTATGAAATTTCGCAGGTTATCTGGAACGATAAAATGAATACCTAAAGGTCACGCTACGGGATATGACGGGGTCAAGCCGTTTATATAGCCATTATAGGGCGGGAACAGATCTTTTTAAACTGAAAACTATAGGATTTAAGGAATTGGCCTTCACACAAGAGTCATATTGCCTGCCAATTTAGCTGTGTGTGCGTGGCGCGAGACTGGTTGCCAAGCTGCGAACGGCGACTACAACTGTACGATGAATAAGACTCTCATGGCAGACTTATGGTCGGACATGCGGGATGCGGTCGCGCGCCAGCTAAGGCATTCCAGCGACACGGAGAGGCGCTACTATGACCTCGGTGCCAGCCCTCACAGGCAGTGTACACAGTGAACGTGGCGAGGAACGAGACATCTTGCCTGCCAATTTATCTGTGCAATATTGCCCGATGCTATAAAAGACTCAAGAGTAAGTTCCTATTGCGACTTTAAAACGTTTAAGATGCCAGAAACATTAAGTATGGAATTATTGCATGCGCTATCGCAAACACAGCACGAACACGACAGCAATTGACCAGGTGGTGCTTGACGGAGTCGGGCCGGCCAATGTACACCGCGCCCGCAGATGCATAATGTCAACTTCCTACTCGCCTTTTGGGCGCGAAGCGGCGTCTTGGAGGGTATGACGATCGAGGAGATAGGGGCGATCAGGCGGGAGGTGGCCGCTGACGGCACCGTCTACTACGTTAAAGCCGTCGCTGACCATTAGACGGCAAATCAGGGGAACGTTCTGATACCGGCACTTGACCGGTGGCATCTGGCAGCCCTGACACTGTCGCTACGTCCGTGAAATTACACCCTCGGCCATCCACCCCTTTGTGTCAAGCACCGGACGGCCTTTTTTCCTAGCAGTAGGGTGGGCTACGAGCTTCGAGAAGCCAAGCTGCGAACGGCGACTACAACGAAAAACAGGACCCTCAAACAATAAATCCAAATATATGTAAAAAGCATGATCATAGTTTCCCCCCCCCCCCCCACGAGAACCTGCTATTGGGTCGCTCTTCAAAAGAATGGTGATACAATGTCTGCTTGAGATAGTTCAATAAAGCTTATAAGATTGTTCCATGACTTAAATCCATCTTGTTCAGGGGCATAACCAGCGACCCTCTTCAGCGTTTATCGGACAGAAACCCTCATTCAATAAAAAAAAACATGGCAGGCTTACCTGACAACTATAAACACATTATAAATTTGATTGAACAAGATTACGAAATACAAACAGGCAACGAAACGGTTACTGGCACCATACGTGATACACACGAGAGTGATTCACGCGATGAACTAAATACACATGTACTATGCAAACAGCCACATGTAAATTGAATATTTATTGTTTTGCATATTATACTTTGAAATTATCGAATCATACGAACGAACTTTATGAAATTTCGCAGGTTATCTGGAACGATAAAATGAATACCTAAAGGTCACGCTACGGGATATGACGGGGTCAAGCCGTTTATATAGCCATTATAGGGCGGGAACAGATCTTTTTAAACTGAAAACTATAGGATTTAAGGAATTGGCCTTCACACAAGAGTCATATTGCCTGCCAATTTAGCTGTGTGTGCGTGGCGCGAGACTGGTTGCCAAGCTGCGAACGGCGACTACAACTGTACGATGAATAAGACTCTCATGGCAGACTTATGGTCGGACATGCGGGATGCGGTCGCGCGCCAGCTAAGGCATTCCAGCGACACGGAGAGGCGCTACTATGACCTCGGTGCCAGCCCTCACAGGCAGTGTACACAGTGAACGTGGCGAGGAACGAGACATCTTGCCTGCCAATTTATCTGTGCAATATTGCCCGATGCTATAAAAGACTCAAGAGTAAGTTCCTATTGCGACTTTAAAACGTTTAAGATGCCAGAAACATTAAGTATGGAATTATTGCATGCGCTATCGCGAACACAGCACGAACACGACAGCAATTGACCAGGTGGTGCTTGACGGAGTCGGGCCGGCCAATGTACACCGCGCCCGCAGATGCATAATGTCAACTTCCTACTCGCCTTTTGGGCGCGAAGCGGCGTCTTGGAGGGTATGACGATCGAGGAGATAGGGGCGATCAGGCGGGAGGTGGCCGCTGACGGCACCGTCTACTACGTTAAAGCCGTCGCTGACCATTAGACGGCAAATCAGGGGAACGTTCTGATACCGGCACTTGACCGGTGGCATCTGGCAGCCCTGACACTGTCGCTACGTCCGTGAAATTACACCCTCGGCCATCCACCCCTTTGTGTCAAGCACCGGACGGCCTTTTTTCCTAGCAGTAGGGTGGGCTACGAGCTTCGAGAAGCCAAGCTGCGAACGGCGACTACAACGAAAAACAGGACCCTCAAACAATAAATCCAAATATATGTAAAAAGCATGATCATAGTTTCCACCCCCCCCCCCCCCCACGAGAACCTGCTATTGGGTCGCTCTTCAAAAGAATGGTGATACAATGTCTGCTTGAGATAGTTCAATAAAGCTTATAAGATTGTTCCATGACTTAAATCCATCTTGTTCAGGGGCATAACCAGCGACCCTCTTCAGCGTTTATCGGACAGAAACCCTCATTCAATAAAAAAAACATGGCAGGCTTACCTGACAACTATAAACACATTATAAATTTGATTGAACAAGATTACGAAATACAAACAGGCAACGAAACGGTTACTGGCACCATACGTGATACACACGAGAGTGATTCACGCGATGAACTAAATACACATGTACTATGCAAACAGCCACATGTAAATTGAATATTTATTGTTTTGCATATTATACTTTGAAATTATCGAATCATACGAACGAACTTTATGAAATTTCGCAGGTTATCTGGAACGATAAAATGAATACCTAAAGGTCACGCTACGGGATATGACGGGGTCAAGCCGTTTATATAGCCATTATAGGGCGGGAACAGATCTTTTTAAACTGAAAACTATAGGATTTAAGGAATTGGCCTTCACACAAGAGTCATATTGCCTGCCAATTTAGCTGTGTGTGCGTGGCGCGAGCCTGGTTGCCAAGCTGCGAACGGCGACTACAACTGTACGATGAATAAGACTCTCATGGCAGACTTATGGTCGGACATGCGGGATGCGGTCGCGCGCCAGCTAAGGCATTCCAGCGACACGGAGAGGCGCTACTATGACCTCGGTGCCAGCCCTCACAGGCAGTGTACACAGTGAACGTGGCGAGGAACGAGACATCTTGCCTGCCAATTTATCTGTGCAATATTGCCCGATGCTATAAAATACTCAAGAGTAAGTTCCTATTGCGACTTTAAAACGTTTAAGATGCCAGAAACATTAAGTATGGATTTATTGCATGCCCTATCGCAAACACAGCACGAACACGACAGCAATTGACCAGGTGGTGCTTGACGGAGTCGGGCCGGCCAATGTACACCGCGCCCGCAGATGCATAATGTCAACTTCCTACTCGCCTTTTGGGCGCGAAGCGGCGTCTTGGAGGGTATGACGATCGAGGAGATAGGGGCGATCAGGCGGGAGGTGGCCGCTGACGGCACCGTCTACTACGTTAAAGCCGTCGCTGACCATTAGACGGCAAATCTGGGGAACGTTCTGATACCGGCACTTGACCGGTGGCATCTGGCAGCCCTGACACTGTCGCTACGTCCGTGAAATTACACCCTCGGCCATCCACCCCTTTGTGTCAGGCACCGGACGGCCTTTTTCCTAGCACTAGGGTGGGCTACGAGCTTCGAGAAGCCAATCTGCGAACGGCGACTACAACGAAAAACAGGACCCTCATGGCAGACTTACAGCCGGACTTGCGGGAGGTGGTCGCGCGACAGCTCAGGCATTCCAGCGACACGTAGAGGCGCTACTATGACCTCAGTGCCAGCCCTCACAGGCAGTGCACACGGTGAACGTGGCGAGGAACGTGGAGCGTGCGTGTGAGCTTCCGGAACACAAGAAAGGGAACGTGTTCACTAAGTGAGTGAGCTAGTAGTTTATGTGAACGACAACTAATCTCTTTATTCATGTGAAAGCAACCATCCGGATTCTTAAAGAAAAATAATGTACTTCGATTCGCTCCAGAATCGTATCCCGGTATGACGAAGAAAAATCAACCCTCGCTGTGCGCCTTGCGTCTATCCAAAGTACGACCGACACATGGACGTCCAACGCTGCAGACAGCTACATCACCTTGACCGAGCACAATGTAACCCAAGGAGATCGAGTCCATGTGCTCATGCCCAGCGTGTTGCATGAGCGTCAAACTAGAGAAAACCTTGCCATGTGTCTTCAAGAATGCGCTTCCAAGATTAGTATCTCGGGATGCATCTGTTCTTGCGTGCGGGACAACGCCCACAACATGGAGCGCGCGGACGCTGATTGTGACTGGGGCAGCCTTGGGTGTAGGTTGGGCTGGAAAAAAATGGCACGAGACTGGCTGCAAGGCCGCGTACAGGGAGTACAGCTGTACGTAAACAGGAAAAGCTTCGCCACCCTCATGACAGACTTTCGGCCTGACAACGCACGTAACATGGAGCGCGCGGACGTTGATTGTGACTGGGGCAGATATGTGTTTCGGTCACACATTGCCTTTTACACAAAAAACTTGAACACATTGACGACAGAGATGCACAAGCGCCAAGCTGCTTGAAGGTAGTCAAGCATGAGCTGGTACATGATGTTGCAAATTGGTAGGACAGCACGCACGCATTCCATGCTTGGCAATAAACCGACGTTATAATGACCCTATAGCAATGCCTTTAATAATATAATTCAAAATTATACTATCTGCATTAGATCATACCCGACTTTTTCTATCAGCGATCCCGCACGAGAATATATGCTATTTTCTATGTATATATATGGCCCATTACGTAATTTTACATGGAGCGCTCATGTTTTATAAAACGCACCTGTTTATGTCTAAATAAAGTGTTGAAAATCATAAGTGTTAACACTAAAATACTTACGACTGGAACCCTTCGACAAATATTGATATAAGCTCAAAAATTGTCTTTGATGTCTACGATTTTGAAAAGCCTTAAGTCTAGTTTTACAACAACAGGCATTATATCTAAAATGTCGCCCAACTTATGTAAATGTCCTTATTCTTGCGAGCGTCTTTGTCAATTTTACTTTTTTTGTTTACTGTAAATGCTTGGGTAAGCTCCCTACTATCAGATATATTTTATACTTTAACTGTAATTTGTTCTGCATTTTCGCTACGCCCACACTGCCATTCTTAATAAATGTTATGTTCAACTAATACGTTAAACAATTTATTTGAAAATTCAGTCTCTCCTTGATATAATAATAATATCTATATGCATTATTCATTTTTTACAACAGTGTGTTGCAATATCTCCGGTTCTTCATTCTAGTGTAACTAGGTCAAGCTTGGCCAACCGTTGTAACGGTTGTTACCGTTGCAACGGTTGTTATAAGAGATAAAAATAATGATGCGTTAAAAAATCATGTAAATATGTACAGTTCTGAGAGTGCAAAACATAATAAATAATGGTGATAAGCTGAATCAATATAGGAATGTCTGGTTGAAAGGCTTGTAGACTATTCGAAAAACCAGTCATCGACATGGATTTCAGACAAAAAAGTTGAATATAATGCGAAATTGTGGAAATAGACGATGCATACATGCATAAACATAACATAAATATCTTACTGAATTCAACCACTTAATGTAGAATTCAAGGCGGTCAGACTATAATCATTAGTATCAACTTGGCTTTTCAACAACAAGGGGCAATTACTCAAAATTACTATAAATCCTCTCATACCTGAAACTAGACACCGTTAACATTTACGCAACGGTTGCCGTCCACATGTATGATTTGATTCGTTTCCTATCGTTGTCCTCAATTACCCGCAACAGTGAGGGAATGATTGTCCCTATCTTATTTTGACTCCGTCAGTAGCTATTGTCCCGTTGGACACTACAGTGAAATTAACCTATGACTTATACATATGAACAGTTTGAAATTTCACAGAATAATTGTGTATGAACTTGTAGATTCTGTATACATGAATAAACACTCAATCAATGTACAATTCTCACACTTAATATATATTAAAACAAAATATATATAAGGTTAGATATGGAGTAGTCTTTGTTAAATTGAAATAATAAAATGGCTGCCTGGACGGCTGCGATTTACCACCGCAATATACACGCTCAACGCTAAGAAGCTTACGACTGGTTTTATTCGCCGTTTCTGTTTTAAGTGACGGTCAAAATTCGCTTAAACAAATTCAGTCTACCACGTAAGCTTATTCAACTGTAGTTTATTTTTACTAAGTGGGACACATATTATCTTACTATGATCCCAGTTTTATTCCTATACATCTTTTTTTTTCTACCGGTGTTGGGAATAAACCATTTTTTACCATACCGACCTCAAAAGCAATCGTAAATGTGTCGATATATTAGCTTCTTTAACATCAAAGAACATGAGCCAGTCATTTCTTCGGTAACTGACTTCTATTTCAGTAAGAATGACGTTGCCTCGCACAATCACAGGCTATGTCTTCGCACACAGCCTCGTCACTATTCATCAATTCCTACTAAAGCTATTTAACAGAAATAAGTTTTCTTTCTTAGCAACAGCGATCTTTACCTTGCTGACTCGAAACTAATCTCAAAAGATCGTCTTCACATAAGCTTCCAACACACAGCAAGTTACGTAACTGTCCACAGACTGACAAAGAATATTACGCGAAAACATTCAAAGGCAATATACCTCAGGTAAATACACGAATTTCGGTTAAAGAGGAGGTATTGAATGATTCTACTTTCGTAACAATACTTTTCATATACATACTGGGCATTTTATAAATCATCGATCGGCACTTTCTGATATAATTCTTGTATCGTCGGCATAGAGAAGTACAAACAATTCAATCTATTAATCTTTCATCATATTGTTTCGTCATAATCATCAAGCCATTGGCAACAGAGCTGGAGTAAAGTTTACAACAAAATGAAAACAACAAGGAAATTGATCAATGTAGATCTTTTAGCACTCAGTAGTCAGTTGGTACCGCCGACCAAACCAGATCCACTGATGAAGGGATTATTTTGTTGGTTTGCGAACCCAAAACATGCAAGTGACGGGCTAATAATTTTAATGGTGACCATTTTGTGACTTAATTCATATGCTTATCGTTTTGCATATGCCTTGCATTGTTTTGCCTACTCATATTTTTTCATCATTTTATTTGTCTGTCGTCAATAAACAATTTTTTCATAAAATGCTACAGCTATGTACAAATACTCATGACCGCACCTCGGTAACATCGTCAGCAAGGTCATCGTCATCGACTCCAAAGGAAGTATTGAGCGAAACAGTAGCACTATGCAATATAAATGCATTTTTATGAACAATCCGTTGCATTTTGGACAGCCCGACCATTCCTTATCAGCTTTATCGTTGAATCTGTCCAAACATGGTTGCAGCGTAATAGAAGGCGCAAAATTGAATATTAGCAGTATATGTCAGCCTTTTTACCGCTTTGAAAGCATGTGGCTCCCCGCATAGCAATGAACCACTTAGCTAACCAAGTTTTGCCGCTGTTTCCCATGTCATCTTCTATCCACATAATCTTCCTGTCATTTTGTACATCTAAGTGCGTAACACACCAGTCCTGCCAGGTTCTTAATACTGAATGTTCATGAAGTGATTTGAATTTCTTACGTTCTCTAGTTTGTTCTATTGCCTTGGCCGCCACATCAGCAGCAGAAGTAGCAACAGCAGTACCGTATTTTAGGTTTTGATGTATGGTGAATTGATCTTAATTATAAATACCGTCAAACGCGGTGCCGGTAGCTGTGTTCGCCACCTCGGCGTCCTAGCATCTTGGACCTCCGCTTGAGGTTGGTTAGTTGCATGAACCTGAAAATATTACACTATTAGTTTCAAGAAACAATAAATCAAAAGGTCAATGGTATTAAAGTCAAGAACCGACAGGTTGTAATACACTTACAACATTGATATTTTTTCATTCAGAAATGCTTGAATCACATTAATTTTTTTAAACAAGAGTTTATTATTTCATGTGAAATGTTAGTATTTCTCTAGTATTCCCATCATCCTGTTTATTAAATCATCATGTGAACATCGGGGTTTAATCAAAGATAATCTGAGACTTAATTTAATCTTAGTCATATACGCGTTATTATTTATTTTATCTCAATATTCAACGCTTTTCAAATGCCGATTGAAGGGCAAATAACTTTTCCTTTAACAATCTGAAAATATTTGAATATAAAATAACTGCATAATATTGATACCAAAATTATTTAATGAATAAATTGCGGGGTTGATGTCATTATCGTGGTATGAACGCAATTGGATTGGTCAATGTGTGTGGAGTCCGAAGGACTCCACGCGTTCTTTGACCAACCCAATTGCGTTCATATCCCCGATAATGACATCAACCCCGCAATTCATTCCTTATATTTACACCAATAGTTCATTATTTCATTCAAGAATTGTTAAAAAAATACTTCATTTCATTTATGAAAACCTTTCAGTAATCCGTTCTTACCCATTCTGTAAATAGAACGACCCGACTATAACCGGAAACATTTTTTTTCAAATGACGTCACAATAAGGCGGGAAAAGATCAACCACTTGAAATCACTTTAAAACGTAAAATTAAAACACTTCTGGTACCAATATATTTAAAATATAATAAACTTACACTTTTAAAAATGTTGATCTATATTTTACGGGACCTGCAGACACAATACAACCAATAACAAGATCAATAGCTTTCATCTATATTGTTATGCAATGAATTACAATCCGAACATATCCGAAGATGTTGCGTTCATCGATTGATGAACGCAATTGACCTTACGACAGGATTTGATTGACAGGTCCTATCAGCCAATCAGAATGCAGGGCTGATAAGCCGTGTTGCTATCCGCCATTTTGTCCGTCAAACTGACCAGAGTCCGTCATATACATGCGCTGGCAATTCCTCGCCTTTTTAAGTATTATGGTAAAAAGGTGTTGTCATGGTACTTGTTATTCGGATACAAGGTAGCCAGGCCGACTAAAGATGGCTTCCAATTCGTTCCGTATTCGAAACCAGCGAGTTATTTAGAAAAATACAAGTGCTGTATCAGACTCTGTGGAAGACCTCATCAACAGCTGAACTTGGAAATTTTGAAAGATCGTTCAAAGGCGAAACATCTATACGTCTGTACAAAAGTATTTTTTTGAACAAAACTACTTATTTCAATCCGCTCAAAATTTATTTAATACTGAAATTGTCCGTGCATGACCTAAATAAGTGTTACTATTTTTAAACTATAAACATCGTACATTTATGCTTTGGCTTGTGTTGTCAAATCGGCATTAATGGCCATTTAATATCAGGTTCAACATGGACACGATTGATTTCATTCAAGATAGAGGTATTTTTGTTGATACCGTTATGTAGTTTTTATAAACTGCTTTGCTTTCAAAGTAAATCAGGAAATATCGTACAACTAAATTTTTGTCCGAACCATCGCATGCTTCCGAATCTCATCTACTCGTATGGATCCTATGTAAACAATGGCTTTTGTAGCTGTCATTCCGACACATTTCATAGATTTCTTATTTTCATATCAGCACTTTGTCGACGGGAAATCCAATCAAGAAAACCCTGACCCTCAAGCAGCTACTGTATTTGTCCAGCTCACACCAGCTAGGCCTCCTCCAAAACTCAGATAAATATTTGAGCCACCAAAAAAAAACGAGAACAGATCGGTCTGAATCGTTAAGGTATTATTTTCTGTATAAAACAATTTATTTCACTGTACATTTAAATCAATTATTATGTTCATTAGAACTTGATTCGGCCAAACATGTGCTGTAAAGACTTAGACTTATTATGAATAAAGAACAAGTCAAACATGTACATATTTTCATTGTTATTCTTATATTTTGGGCCATTTACGTAAATCTACAATATTTAATGATAGTTCATCCAATGTTCAGAGTCCGGATCACATGCACACTCGATTAATAGTATTCTTAAAGTTGCACTCTCACAGAATTCTAGTTTGACACTTTTTGTCTCAGAATCGTTTTATTTTGGCATTCTTTAAATTAAGACCTAATATATAAATCACAAAGCAAACTTCTCCGAGCCAAAATATGATAAATGCAATCAAATCCTGTGTAAGTTGTCAAAGTGATCAATCTGTGAAAGTGCAGCTTTAACAGTGAAAAATAACTTCTGCTAATGCTATATATTTTAAAATATATTTGCCATTGCAATAAAGAGATATTCACCTACAATATCATACATAAACACCAAAGAAATATCAAAGTTTAAGTAATGTTTGCAAAACAACAATGTATTTAATAAATCTGATATTAAATATGCAACAACTGGTGTTATACTCCAGAACTGAAGCTAACATCATAGAGGTACATCCTTCCAAGAATCCATCAAAACAACATGCTAAACAACTTCAAGAACTCTCTTCAAAAGACCACACTTTCCTGAAATAAATAAAAGATGCCAATATTAAAATAAATCAGTTACATGTATTGTTAAATATTTTAATACTAGCTGTAAATGCTACTGCCTTTGATGTTTGCTTCCTACATGTATATCATAATGAAATATTGACAAGATAATAGCTAATGTTTTGTGGTTGTTGTTTTTCTCTGGACAAATAGTCCATTACTTTTGTACAGCAAAGTAAAACTAAATGTTATAAAAAGCTTTAAAATAGGTCCTACCGATTATTTGTAAAACTTGTCATCACTGGTTTTCTCTTGCGGTTGACATTGCCTGGACTGGCAAATATCATGTGTGTGTGTGTGGGGGGTGGGGGGGGGCGGTTTCCGGTCTTATGCTAGGTCCCCTGTTGCGGTAGGCTTGTTGAAGACAATAATAAGGGGACTTCCTTATCTCCATCAATCAGAATACTTTAATGGTGTCAACGGTAAATAGCAGGAGACCCTCCACCAGCCTTAACCGGTAAATGTGGGGAGGGTAGTGTGTGTGTGGGTTAGAACCAGCTGCCCGGTCAGCTTAGTTGGTTAGAGCGCCGGGCTAGTGTTCTGGTGGTTGTGAGTTCGAGCCCCACACCGGGGGCAATTTTCCTCCCAGGTCTACTTTTACAGCCAGAGTGTGTGAACATGTTCTACAATTTCTGTAAGAACAAAAATCAAAGCATGTGAATGTTTGAGCAATGCAAAAGTTACAGATTGGTATCACCCACGATTGTCACTTGTCAACTATTACATTATTATTCATAAGGGGGAGTGTTCAATCGCTTAGAACTGAAACTTTTTATGCATAACTCCAATAAACCATTTCTGCTCATACTATAGAATACAAGGTTATACTGTATAGCTGGCATGTAACTGTTATTTAATGTCACTTCCGGGTTCCCCATTCGGGCCATTTATGATTTACTCATATTGTGCGATGATTTAATCTTTAATTCAACAATACTGTAAGAAGGACCAGAGTTATTAAAAGTTAAACTTACCCTTGTTTGCATTTACAGTATGCGTCACACACACGCTTTTCCTTTGTATCGATGTCAATGTTGACAACATGGCGGCTATCCGATTTTCTCTTACTTGGATAGATTTCACCCCGTCAATGTTAGATATCGTCATTTTCTAAAGGTATATCGAGCCTTCCGATGTAGCAGCCAGTTACAAATTCCTTTGACTTCTATTTTTTTCGCATTGTAATGTCACATTTATGATAATTTGTCAGGAATATCGGAAAGCGAAACGACGCGAGACGCCATTACTTCCTCGTTTGTTTGACGGACATAGACAGAGTTCGCTCCCTTGAAATCAGGGGGCGTGGCTTAGAAGCCGCTGTCGTAAGGTCAATTGCCGAAAGGCAGTTCATTTAAGGAACGGAAGTTGAGGTGTAAATATGGTGGCATATAACTGCCGTAAGATAACCAGTTAACGTTCGCGAATTGTGTTGTACAGTTAAAAAAAGGTAAAAGGTGGCAGTTCTGGGCACTTTCAAACCTGTTTTTAGTTTTTTGACATTTATCTTACAAAAAGGTAACGCGAATATTGCCTAGATAATGGATACATATCGCGAAATTAAGTGATTAACACAAAACAATTCGCGTACGTTACCAGGTTATCTAATGTCACCACACAAAATGAAAACAGTGTGCTGAGTTTGATATATAACATGTGTTCAACATCTTTTACCTCTATCTTTTTTAAGGTGAACACGCCGCTTGTTCGCTGCCCGCCTCGGATGTTTTCTGTTGACCATCTGGGATCTGAAGTAAAAGTATCATTTCAAGTCAACAACATGCCAAACAAGGTTAATTAAATATTCTAGTGCCATTTTATTAGGTTGACGACAGCTTAATCTAAAATGGTCAGTTTATCTTTTATTAAATGTTACAATGTCGTTGACCGTGACAGGAATTTAAAAAGGCAATTGAAATATACAATGTAATTTGCCTGTTTATAAGTTGGCACAGATATGACATGGACATGATTTTATTTATTTCTTGCGCACGAGATAATTTGTCATGCGCACTAGTTGCTATACACATAAAAGTATGCACATGTCACCTCTGTGCCATCCTACGTTTGCGTGTGCGCAGCTAGTAATACATATTATACTGCATCAGTGTGCACGAGGGTCCTACAAAAACAACGAGTTAACGCTTTACGTTAATAACAAGTATTGAACACGATCCTTTCTTGAAACCTATGGTTAACTACCAGTACACCGGAATCTGAACCACTATTTAAAAGAAGAAGAGTGGTCATTTATTTATATGCGTACACGTTCATTTAAAATAACCCTTAAAAGCCTGTAGCCCTACGTTAGTAAAGGGGTTCGAGTTATGGCTTAATACATTTCGCTGAATACTTGACTGTAATAAACAATTATAACTAGTTGCAACATAAGGGATTGCTTTTACAAATGTTAATTGTTTTTGTGCTTTTGTGCCACTGACCGAGATACTTATTAATTTCATGCGATTTTGGGATAGCCCTCGTATAGCGTAAACGCAAAATATCTGATATACAATGTAGTTTTCAAAAAAAACTGCTAGAATAATTGTATTCTTAAGCTATAGATGAGGGAAAAGTCTTTATTGTTGGCGTATACTGTAGATAATGATTAGTTTGTAATTTACATCGACCAATATTTTGATACCCACCTAAGCTGATTCCTCTCTGCCTCCAACTCAGCGCACTTTCGCCTCCTTAAAAACAAGTGCATATATTGTCAGATCAGTATCATCGTTTTCGTTTTAAAAGATTCTGTTGAACTTACATCCTCGCCTTTACGGTGCAATTCAATAAATTAAGCCATTTATGCCAAACTAAAGTTAGTTCGACTCTAGCTGGACAAGGAAGAGCATGTAGTCCCATAAGATTTAGAGGATGGATGAAGAGGCCTTAGCCATTCTTACCCATGGTAATTTGGTATGGAACACACGTAGAAGCATTCTCCGGCATATCAAAATATTAAAGGCCAAGATTAAAGTAAAATGATTAAGAGATAAAAAAAAAAATATGATAGTGTCCGAGGTCAGAAATGTTGTCCAACGGAAACACTTTCGATATATGCTCATGAGGTAGTTATATTAGAGATAAATTTATGATATACCGGTCTTGTTTGCGGTATATTAAGTAATATTAAAAATGCAGCTATCTCTGATCGCTTTCTCCTTTATTCTTGTTTTACTCCTTAAAATGTATCTTAACTCGTGTTTTCATATTATACCAAACAATGGTAAATGGCGAGTTTCATAAATGCGTGAGAAAAGAGAAGAATGGCACGCTCTTGGGTTCGGGTTATACTGCAGATGATTTATTATTGCAGTTTTGTAGATATATATATTAAACATATCTGTATTTAGATCCCGGAGGAAAGTTTTGACTAGACTTGGTCTCGTACCACAAAACTGGACCGTTGGTATTATACATCCAATTTATAAAAATAAAGGTGATACATCTGATCCTGTAAATTATAGACCAATCACTTTACTTAGTTGTTTTGGTAAATTGTTTACCTTAATACTGAATAACAGATTTCAAACATTTGTCAAGAATCTTGATTTGTTAAGTGAATATCAATCAGGTTTTAGACAAGGATATTCAACAGTGGACAATATGTTTGTCATAAATATGTTAATAGACCTTCTTCATAATTCAAAGAAAAAGTTATTTTGTGCATTCATAGATCTTAAAGGAGCATTTGATACCATAAATAGAAGCTACTTGTGGCTTAAATTAGATAAAATGTGTATAGCAGGGAAATTTATACAAATTCTAAAAAATGTGTATGAAAATGCTAAAAGTTGTGTACGTGTTAATGGTGTAAAGTCAAACTATTTCCCTTGTACTATAGGTGTAAGGCAGGGCGAGAGCCTTTCTCCGTTGTTATTTTCTATGTTTGTGAACGATTTACATAGCTTCTTTGCAAATACTAATATTGTTAATGATACAATTGTGTATAAACATGATGATGATGATGATGTTCGTTTGATAGATTTTTTAAAGTTATATGTATTGCTCTATACAGATGATACAGTCATATTGGCAGAATCATATACAGATCTGTAAAATGCTCTAAACATATATGAACATTATTGTAAAAGATGGCAACTTACAGTTAACACCACTAAAACAAAATTGCTTATTTTTTTGAAGGGAAGACGTGTTGAACACGAATTCCTTCTATGCGATGATAAATTAGAAATAGTAAACGAATATAAATATTTAGGTGTGTTATTTAGTAGAAGTGGTTCGTTTTTCAAAGCAAAATAATATATCGCAAAGCAAGCCTCTAAAGCTATGTTTGTTTTGTTGAAGAAAGCTAGATATCATTTTCTTTCTATTGAATTGTAAATTGATTTATTTCACAAAGTTGTCAAACCTATTTTGTTATATGGATGTGAATGTTGGGGTTATGGTAATATTAATATTCTCGAGAAAGTGCAACTAAAGTATTTGAAATATGTGTTAGGTGTCAAGAGCAGTATACCAAACTGTATTGTATATGGCGAAACTGGTGTTAAACCTCTAAATATTGACATTAATACACGTTTGATTGACTTTTGGTCAAAATTAATAACCTCGCCGTTACCTTAACTTACTATATCTTTATATAATATTGTCCTAAGTAGATTTATGTTTTCCGAAAATCCACGACAGTCCCATTTCCAGTGGATTCGTAATATTAAGGAAATATTGATTAAATGCGGGCATATTAACATTTTGCAGAGTCATGACTTTTAAAACGGATCATGGTTAAAGAAAACTGTTTATCAAAAATTGTCCGATCTCTTTATTAATGAATGGATTTTTACTATAAATACTTCTAGAAAATGAATAAATTATAGATTGTATAAAGAAAAGTTTGAATTTGAAAATTATCTTGTACAGACACCTTACAAACTCTTGCGATATATGATAAAATTTAGAACTAGAAATAACAAATTACCTGTGAAAATTGGAAGCTGGAATAATGTAGAATTCAACGATAGAAAATGTTTATTTTGTAACGATAATAGCATAGGAGATGAATATCATTATTTGTTGGAATGTCAAGAATTTGTTGGTAAAAGAAAAAGTTGTCTTGATAATAAATATATTAGACATCCAAATATTATTAAATTTAAACAAGTAATGCAAATAAGACCTGATTCAGGTATACATTTTGAAAAACTTTGTAAGCTTATTAAAGAGATAATGGTTAGGTTCTCATAATGATACATACATTGATGCATTTTGTTTCCTTTTAAATGCCTCCTCCATTATAAAGGTATAATGTTAATATTGGATGACACTGATTGAATTTATTGATTCTTATAGATTATGTCTTAAAATGTTCTCGTTCTTTACATAGTTGTACCTATGATATATATATATTTCAATACTCTTTTTGTCATGTTTTGTGACATGAGTTATACGAAATAAACTTGGAAACTTGGACTAGGCCTGTTGATTAACAAGATCTGCGAAAATATACCTTGTCAAATACGACATTCCAGATCGAAATGCAGAACTAGTAACCATTTTAGTATAAACATTTCTCGTTTAAAACTCTTAAAAACACATTCTGTTATAGTACATATCAATTTAATGAAGTCTTTTAATGTTTAAAGGAGTCATGTTAACACCGCGCAAGTTACTAACAGAATGATTTTGATACCAAATTTACACTTACAGCGCTTCATCTGCAGCTCTTGCAGCTAGCCGGCGTTGTCGTTTTCCGAAGTCTACTCTCCGACTCGAGTAGATTCTGTAGAAACGAGTAAACACTCTTTTAAAGTACACATGATATAAACAAATCATGTAAAAAGGTTAGCAAATGTGATTGCCTTTCATATATATGAGATTGACCCGCCCTCTATATTGGCAACTTTGACCTTGAACAATACTTTAAAAATACAAGTACCTATATATATAGATGCCGTATTGCTCTTTCCTCGGTCATAAGTCAGCGTTTTTTGTTGTTGTTGTTTGATAAATAGAACAATGAATATATCAAGCAATAGCAGATTAAAAGACGATATGGGTAAAGTTTTAAAAATATTACAATAGCTGGTTGAACCTTTTTCACGGTGTTAAAGTTAACCACAAAAAATGCTTTGTCATTTTATGCCCCCGAAGGTGGGCATATTAAAATCGCACCGTCCGTCCGTCCGGCTCTGTAACTTTCCCTTGCATGGACAGATTTTATAATAACTTGCCACATGTGTTCCACATACCAAGACGACGTGTCGCGTGCAAGACCCGTGTCCCTACCGCAAAGGTCAAGGTCACACTTAGTGGTTATTCACAATGGAGTGCTGCATATAAGGACATAGAGTATAGGTTGTCGTGTCCGGGCTGTAACTTTCTCTTGTATGGACAGATTTTAAAATAACTTGCCACATGTGTTCCACATACCAAGACGACGTGTCGCGTGCAAGACCCGTGTCCCTGCCTCAAAGGTCAACATCACATATAGTGTTTATTCACAATGGAGTGCTGCATATAACGACATAGAGTATAGGTTGTCGTGTCCGGGCTGTAACTTTCAGATTTTCAAATAACTTGCCACATGTGTTGCACATACCAAGACGACGTGTCGCGTTCAAGACCCGTGTCCCTGCCTCAAAGGTCAAGGTCACACTTCGTGGTTATTCACAATGGAGTGCTGCATATAAGGACATAGAGTTTAGGTTATCGTGTCCGGGCTGTAACTTTCCCTTGTATGAACAGATTTTAAAATCACTTGCTACATGTGTTCCACATACGAAGACGACGTGTCGTGTGCAAGACCCATGTCCCTACCTCTAAGGTGAAAGATACACTAAGTGTTTATTCACAAGGGAATTCTGAATATAAGGACATAACAGTGTAGGTTGTCAAGTATGGGTGGTATTTTTTATGTTCAGAGGCAATTTAAAACAACTTGCCATATGTATTTGACACGTAAAGGCAAGATCAACTTTTCATGTACTGACCTTGTTCGTAGGCCAATGTCACATTCGGGGGCATTCGTCACATACTGTGACAGCTCTTGTCTTTCTATACTTTCATTATGTTCATGCCTGTGTATTTTAGGCCGAGTACCTTCTGACTAGCAGGGAGAAGTCTC
The DNA here is from genome assembly GCF_026914265.1 of Mya arenaria. Lineage (NCBI taxonomy): Eukaryota > Metazoa > Mollusca > Bivalvia > Myida > Myidae > Mya > Mya arenaria. Next base: position 57,566,842 of record NC_069125.1, on the reverse strand, counting down.
GAATTCACAAAATGTGGCTGGAGTATGAAACTACATGGTAGGAATTCATTTTCAAAATAAAGACGTTAGTTGCCTGCCATTGAGCTAAAAAACTTAGTTGCGCTTATCACTGTGATAAGATTTTGGGCTTCCTTTGCAGGAAGATGTTAGGTTTTGGACACTTCCCCTAATTAATCATGCAGTGACAAGAACTATAATTGTATATTTGTATTATAACATTTTCATTATTTAAACTACCTGACAAGCTTGCCAACTCATTTAAACTTAAACATTGTAAAGTGAATAAAATGGTGTCAATTTAGCACAAAAATGTACTAAATGTGAGTGTCAACCATGTCGTGTATAGCAATATAGTGGAGCTGAATGAGTCCGTGTCGAAGGTTTTGGACACGCCATCCAAGGAGACGTTATGGATGTTCATCATTGCTCGTCTTTCACCTCCGCACCAGCTTTATTGTATCAACCAGATCAGCCTACCCAGGCAAACACTCCTTGGTAACTTTGAACTCTACAAAATTCACTGTGTCTGTTGCTTGATGTTAAATAAAATGTTATGCGCCTTTACCTAATATTTTTCACATAAAACACCTTAATTTATAACTGCTCATACAGATGAAAACTTTATTCTGATATAGAGATCTGAAACTGCCTGATACTATTGCTAGAGTTGATGGTTCATGTGACTGTTTGTTCATGTCAGAGTGTGTTGACCAGCAAGAGCAGAATTCATATTCCTGAAGTCAGAGCTGGCCCAACGAAGGTACACGCAATTACTTACATGATTTTAAGACCTAAATCAAAGAAAGGATTGTGAGAGAAGTTAAGCGTTCATTTGGATTTTTTCCTAAAATTGTTATTTGAAGGGACTAGACACCAGATGAAACCATTGCAAGAAAAAAAGAAAATTGTCAAGATCTTACATTAAATTCATATCGTTGTGTACAACGCATTGAATCTTCCTGACTGTTTGATTTTTATGCCCCCGAAGGTGGGCATATTAAAATCGCACCGTCCGTCTGTCCGTCCGTCCGTGTGTCCGGCTCAATAACTCGTGTCCGGGCTGTAACTTTCCCTTGTATGGACAGATTTTAAAATAACTTGCCACATGTGTTCGGCATACCAAGACGACGTGTCGCGTGCAAGAACTGTGTCCTTACTTCTAAGGTGAAAGATACACTTAGTGTTTATTCACAATGGAATGCTGAATATAAGGTCATAAGAAAGTAGGTTGTTAAATGTGAGCGGTATTTTTATGTTCAGAGGCAATTTAAAATAACTTGCCAGATGTATTTGACATGTAAAGGCAAGATCAACTTTTCATGTTCTGACCTTGTTCATAGGTCAATGTCACATTCGGGGGCATTCGTCACATACTGTGACAGCTCCTGTTACTTGTCATTTAAATATAGATAAACAGGAATGACTGAAACGTCGAATGACATTAACGTTGATAATGTCAAAATATAGTATACACTTTGCGCTAAATAATGTCGTTTATGATCTATAAAAATACAAGAATACTTACAAAATGCAATGTAGTTACAATTTAAATATCAATGAACCAGTAAAAAGTATGAAGCATTTAATAGTTTAAAAACAGTTTAATTGCCAGAAAAACATTTCTGCAAGAAGAATTAAAATAGTATTTGAGAAAATCATACCCTTAAGAATGTTTGTGCCAAAAATGTGAATCCATTTACTCTTCTTAAATATTTGTTTCCAAATGTTTTCAATTTTGTCAATTGGCATAGAAGAAAACTCATTGATACCGTGGTCAGGAGCATTGAAATGTTCAGACACATTTGTATATGAATCTGGGAAATGCTTAATATAAAACATATGACTGTTCATTCTCTGGCTACACTTTTGTTGTGTCTGACCAAAATATTTCTTTTTTTACATTTTATGCAATTGAAACCCCATATAACATCTATACTAGGTACCGCAAGTAATAGTACTTTATCGATCATAGATCTGTCACCATTGTAAACAGACCCAGTTTAAGTGCTTATAATTCGTCTTTTTGAATGGTCAATATAGTTTTTATCCACAACATTATTAACATAAATGTTTATATTTCGTAATTACATCAAGTTCAAACAAAATACAAATCGTAATAAAGCCAATCTGACCGGTTAAGAATTGCAGACGCCCGAGTTAAACATCACTTTACGTCCGCCATTTTGACAAAAGTGGAAGATCACATGCGCTAAATATGGTCTATTTTTTGTCGCATTCTAAGAATATAACTTGATGACGAAGGGTGTTTTCCAAAGTTAAGAGGGGCCTCAATTGGGGAAACTATTGTTTTTGTTGTTTTTAAAACGATTCCTTCTTAAAAACAAGCAATTAAAAAAAGGGAAATTTTCAAATAGATTTACTTCTGATCGGCACATTCGGCATGGCATGGCATAGTACATAACTGATCTAACAGCATTATTCTTTACGACTAAATCACAAACTCTGCCCCCCGTTTTGCCGCAGGCTGCCGATTTACACTTAAAATCACCCACCGATAGCCTCAGCAGGTGCGCACAGCCTATGCCATAATGAATTACGTCCCTTGTCTCAAGGGACGTAATTCGTTATTCACTTCCGGTTTATCCGAAAACGCATGGAAAACTCATTTCTACTGAATTTATTGACTATTTGAGAATTTCTCAGTGAGTATATTATATCTACGTTTTTCTATACGTACAAATACATCCGTTCACGCAATGTTTTAAATAATTTGCGTCTTCTGGACGCTTAAAATCGCAATCGATCGGTGTTCTTGTTGTTACATGACAAGCAAAAATTACTTTCACTTTCGTTTTTTTCTAAATAAACATCTCAAGCGGATTAGCGGTAAATTAAAGCAATTAACAACTTGATACTAGACGAATACTTGATTAAGAAATGCCGATATACTTAGAAAAGAACATATATTGAAGAAAAAAACAGGAAATAAACAAATTAAAAGAAAGTGGGTCACTAAATTTAATGGGCCATGGGGTTTCACATTGTATATTACCTACAAATTCAGCAATAAAAGTCATAATGACTCATATTTGTCATTTAACTGAAGATTGTGTTAGTCTAAGTGCATTGAAAGTGTGTTTATAATAGAAAGGGTCAATTAATTACTCACCATTGACCCATATCAGCATTTGTAACTCTTTTCAGTCTACTGACCTTACTTTTTTGTACTTTCAGTTACTGAATTATCCGTTATGTCAGATGATGACATAAATTGTTCACCAATTCTAATAGTATCAAGTGGAAGCTCGACGTTGCCACCAAGTTCTGGAAGCTCGACGTTGCCACCAAACAGCCCTGACCTGTTTTCATTGCCACCAAACAGCCTTGACCTATTTTCATGGCCACCTAACAGCCCTGAACCATACAGCCCAGACCTGTTTTCAGTGCCACCAAACAGCCCTGACCTGTTTTCAAACAGCCCTGACCTGTTTGATGCAGACAGTGTACCTTCAGTTAGTATTTTTTTCATTTTAAGTTAGCTCATATTACGAAATGTATTCCAAAAGGTAAAACCACATTTACGGCATTATTTTTATGGTCATAAAATTATCTTTGTTTGCTTGACTGATTTCAATGTTGTTTTAGATATATTAATTTAAACCTAATTATTTTACGTCAATTAGAAAGCAAGTGTTTACAACTTTTAAGTTATATTAGAACCAGTACTGTGGCGCTTGAAAAAGTCGTGATAAATTCTCGCCCCTGGTGGGATTCGAACCCATGACCTTTATATCCGGAGTCCGACACTCTACCCCTGGTCCTCTTTCCCCGCTGCGGCTTAGTTACATAGCAGTGGTCAGTTATTCTGTGTTCATGTGTGTAAATACCAATATTGAGATGAATTCCTTTTATTTTTTACAGGCAAGCCCCATATTTAAGAGACGACGAGTGAGACGAGTAACTGTTGTATCAGACTACAGACCTTTGGTATGTAACATTTTTTTTATAAAACACAATTAGCATGTAGCTTGCAAATGCATAGCCTTAGCCATAAGTTGACAACAATGAATTTGAAACGGCTATTGAAATTTTAAAAGATTTCTTACTTTGAAGAATTTTATGATACTTACCAAAAACTACAAATATTAAGAGATCAGAGCTGAAAAATGTTGTCGACTAATGGTCAAATATTTGTGTTGTCCTTTTCCAGTTGTGCTGCGGAAACTAATTTTGTCTTTTTATCCTTGTTTTAACCCTTTACACCATACTATCTCATTTAAAACATAATTCACCTATTACTGATGATTTATGTAATAATGCCTTAACCTTTTCCCTAAAGAATATTTGTTCAAGACTCCGCCTACAGTGATTATTTAATTTACCGTGTTTATAGTGACAAAACAAAACAATGACTTTTATTGATATAGTTATAAGTATAAAAACAGTGTTTAAATATTCAGTAAGCAAACATAGTAGACCCTGATCAGACAGCTCCTACAGTCTGATCTGGGTCTACTATGTTTGCAAAGGAGTAAAAAAGTGTTTATATGAAGGAAAAGGTTAAAGTTAGTAGAGTCCATGAAAATGTTTATGAAGGAAGTGGTTAAGTATAGATATGTTACTCAAATCACAGCTACATTAAAAATTATTAATAAATGTGAAACACTTCTTTAAGATTTCGCACATAATTGTCTACTAACATAATTGTCTACTATCCGCTTGTGATGCATGCTTGTATATGTTGTAGAATGCAAAATCATATCAAAACTGTAGTTATAGTAGTACCTGGTGGAAGATTTCTTTTATAGCCACATCTGGTTATTTTGGGTCTTATTGACTTTCCCGTTCATTTAAGGGTACATTGGCATACAAGTAGTAGGGCTACACTTCTGATGTCTTAATAATAGTGAATGCTCTGGCGAGACTGTGCATATGTACAGGATCACCTCAGTATTAACTATACGCAGATGCAATGAGATCCTAAATCACCAGACGCTGGTTGTAATTACAGTTACACCTGTCTTGAACGGCCATCAAATAAGGTATCAAAGCGACTATTAATGGCAGGTGGTCGGTTTAATGCAGAACTCTTTTGAGAGCTTTCTGCATTACATTCATTCTGCATTAAGCGACCACCTGTACTAAAGACCATGTATGCTTCATTTTTGAGTGGCCGCTTAATATATGTATATACTTAGCCACATGTATCTACACCTCAATCTTGACCAGTGTTTTCCTAAGAAAAATTTGAAGGCAAGTTGCATCGTACTGAATCTACTTTTGAGGCCCAAAGGAAATTTTCAGCAGACAGGCATTGTGAGCCATATATGCCTAAATAGCTTGGGAAAACACTGACCAAACTTGATATGTACTCGCTTGCTTACTAGCTTATTTCTTCCAACTTGTAGAGACAAAACCAGGAATGTCAAACTGATTTGACCGGATTGCTTAATAAGGGAAATAAACTTTTTAATAAGAGCATAACAGCATCATCAAAGTGCCATTCCCTTTTCCAAGATAATACTCTAGCAGATGATTTAACAACAGTATACGTAGACAGTCATTGCCAAACTCTGGAAAGTGGTGGATTTTGTGCAGAGAAATGTGCTCAAACTGAATTTGATATTAACACTGTACCCCTGGGTTGCATTTGTGTATATACAGAAAATGTGCTATCACAAACATTTCCACAAACAGTAATACATGTTCAAGAAAATTCAGATGATGATACTGAAAACACAGAAATTAATTCTCCTGACATGCCACAGTCATTATCAGCATGTGAGTCTTCGACCCAGACTTTTGTTAACTTTCAGTAATAGTTATCTTTGAAAACAGTTTATCTGTAAATTACCATTTTCTACAATGGATTCCCTAAAACATATTGATATTGTAAACACGTATCTTGAGAAGGGTAAGAAGGCTACATCTGAATGGCTATTTGAAGAGGCCAAAACACAAAAGATACCATTAGCTGATCCTAGGTCATTTCTTAATCTTATCAATAGAATATATGAAAAGCATAGGCAGCTTCAGAAGAGTATGAAAACTAGTAAAGGGGCAGTACTTTATCAGGCATTTTGTGATGAAAATGTGGTATTTCCAAAACCAGCTGTATCATCAAAGAAGAGGAAATGTGAAATTTCAAATACTGAAAATGTTAAACGTTTACAGGGAGAGGCTGAGGTACTTAAAAATGTGGCTTCATCCATAGCACAAGACTTGCACAAATCTCAAAGTGAAAGATCTGAATTGTTGACTGAGTTGGTTGAAACTTAAAAAAAAAACTATCTGCCAAAGTGATTAAAGGTAAAAGTACAAACACACTGAAACAGGAGTTGAAAACCTTGAAAACAGAGAATCAACAACTTGCCAAAACAAACAGATGTTTGCGTAGGCAGCTAAAAAACAAATCGGAGGTAATGAAACGTATACGGTCCAAAGCAAATTACTGGGAAACTATGTCTAAGAAGCTAGAGCAACAACGTGAACGTGCAAATGCTGAACTGGCTAATGTGACGAAAGAGTTTGACCATCTAATACATGAAAATGAAGACAATAAAACACAGCGTGATGACAGTATGACTGAAAATGACTGGCTAAGAGACATTTTAAATGATGAGTTTAAAAAAACAGGAGATTTATGTATATGATGAAGTCAGTAACCGATATTCAACTGAACTCCATGCATGTGTGTATACACTTCTTGAAAATCATGTCAGTGCAGTAAAAGTAGGTCCTGTAATAAATGCAACACTGAAATTAGTTGGTAAGCAGCTAAACAAAGTCCCAAGCCCATCTACAATCCACAATATGAATATACAAAGACTTCTTTTATCTCAGAAACAAATTGCAGAGGTAGTCAAAGAATCAAAAGATACAAGTTTATATACAGATGAAACGTCCAAGTACGGGAAAAAAGTTTGTGGATACCATGTTCGCGATAAAGAAGGTAGATACTTTACTCTCGGTTTGCGGGATCTAACCACAAAATCTGGGAAAGATACCCTAGAGACATTTAAAGAAATACTTGAAGACATCGACCATGTGACAAATGACACTGCCAGTGAAACTTCAAAGGTAATCCTTACGAATATAAGAACTACTATGTCGGACAGTGCAAGCACTGAAATAAAGTTTAACGAGCTACTTCAGGAATACAAAACTACAGTGTTACCCTACACAGTTGAAAACTACAACCAACTAGATGAAGCAAGTAAACAGTCGATAGATACTCTCTTGAATTTCTTCTGTGGCTTACACTCGTTAGTCCATTTTGCAGAGACATCAAACAAAGCAGTTATTGAGGTAGAGAACCAAATCTGCAATGAAAATCCACCTATTCATGACCCCTCCTTCAAAAAACCAGGTGAGTCTGGTACAGCAAGATTAATCAGGATTGCATGTAAAAGCTTTGCTATAGAGGAGCTGACGAGAAATCTGGGTGTCATATCCAGTTTTTGACTCATTTAGGAACATTCCTGCAAGAACATCACATGAGGTCTTTAAAACTTGTGCCATACAGAGGAAACAGATTTAATATTCTTTTCCATAATGCAGGTCAAGTCTATATGTTACACTCAGAAATGGTCAGTTTTCTCAAAGGCTACACTTTGAATAGACTTACAAAATCTGTTTTACACGACCTGCAACAGCCACTTTATATTTCTGGATGCAAAGCATTGGGGCTCATCTCCAAGTTCATCTCTACACCGCTTTGGAATATTCTTGAAGACAAAAGTATTCACATCCTTGATATGAACAGGTACTATACAATGCTTTATACGGGCTTGGGAGATGCAGCGATGAATATAACGGACTTCATGACAGGCAAGTGCAAACCATTTAAGGACATACCGATTAAAGAAGACTATGTCTATGAGTGTCTAGTGAAAGAAAGTCTGTATGACAATGACTGTGAAGCTATCCTCAGTGTAGTGTTGCCAGCATTTTCACAATATGTGAAGCAAAAATTTGCTGACTTTCTTCCAGATGGTAAATTGTCAGCTCCAGTTGTGGACCAGAAGGAAATTTGTAAAAGTCTGGAAAAGCACAACAAGTTTAGTGAACAGGTGTTTGCCTATTATGACAATATATTAAGGTTTAAACCACATATTGACACACTGGTTTCCGAGGCCTACATCACTTTCAGCACTAACAAAACAAGTGAATGGCTTGAATCAAAATCGGAAGAGGAAGCAAGAGAAATAGTGAACAAGGCACGTCATGGAGTGAGAGAACTGAGACAAAAATTCAAAATCAGACGTGACATTATTGAGGCAAAAAGAGTAGAAAAATTAAATGAACAGAAACGAGCTAATGAAGCAGCTGCTGCTAAGAAACTGAAAGAACAAGAAAAAATGACAAGTGACATTGTTTATCACGGATTGTGGCAATCTGAAGAGCAAGTAGACCTGCACTTATCAACCTATCTTAACAAGAACAGCAAAGTGAATGCCCTCAAAAGTCAGCTGCGTTTCAGGAAAGAGATCTTGAAACAAAAACCAGGTGATCCATCATTGTTCAATTTCTCAACAGTAAAAGATGGCAAAAGGGTACAATTGACTGTTGAAGAGCTAACAATTAATATCAAAAGACTGGTACAGCACGCCTTCATTCTTGATGAAAGAGTGGACAGTCCACCGGAATTACAGCTTCTTCAACAGAAGAGAATACGTCACAGGTATGATGAAGACAGTTGTGAGAAATGGTACCATGGAAAAGTTATATCACAAGTATGACTCATATTTGGGGTTTTCGCCATTTTCAACAATATTTCATTTATATCACATCGACAGAACATTTAATCATATGTGGGTGACGAACCAGTACTAGTCTAGGAAATTATTTATCTAAGTAATTAAAACAAGTTTTTAATGAATGGAACAAGACAAACCATTCATGGGAAAAGGTACGAGTTGGCTTTTGTGATCAGTGTAGATACATATCAGCCTGTGCATCTGCTCTCTGGTAACATCTTAACTGTCTGATACCATCTGAACTGTCCACATATTACTTCCATAAGCCGGATACATATAAATATGTCTGCATATGCTTGTCAGAAGCTGCTGTAAAAATTTGTAGATTCTGATAAAAACAGGGCAGACGAACTGGTTAATCTGAACTTATACTGTACAGTTATGCCATCTTATACATTTTCCCATGTACTTGAAATATACTGAAGTAACATAAGAAATCAGTCACCTTTATTTCTTACTAAAGTAACTTTAAACTAACAATTTTATAATAGTATACTAGTTCATCAACACTAAAAAGTCGGAATTTGGAATCTAAATCACTGAAGACAAAAGCTGACAATACTTTACGACTATATTTATTCTTGTTGTATGTTCTAATTCACCGTAGAAAAACTAACAATTCTGCATGTACTTTATTTTTTACTCTTACTGTGTGTGGTGATGGTGTTACTGTAACCGGGACCCTAAACGCATATTTATATATATATATATATTTATAGATACTCATACTTTTATCATATGCTTTCATTGTGAATGAGTCTTAAAATATACATATGATGGTTAAACTTATAAAACAACATTTAAAATTTAGGATAAGTAAATGATATATATTATAAATCTGTCTTGAACTAATTTTCTTCAACAAGTCAAATATTTTCTCCTGTAGGTTCCTGGGTATCCGTCATATTTTAACGTTGTGTACGATGATGAGGCGGAAGCAGTCTATACCTATCAGTTGCTGAAGGATTACAAGAGGGGCTGGGTAGAGATACTACTATAAATATTATAAGGTTAGACATATCACTTGTCATTTATAATAAGGACATTCCAACAGAAAAGACATATTTAAGAATGCCACATTTGGACTTTTGTATGGTATATACACATGGAATTAGAACTGGCCGCTCTCAACTAGTAATTTTTGTTCTACTTTTTATAATCAAATACATGACACAGTGGTTTTTATATTGAAATGCACTGTGAAAATGGTATATATACAACATGTGCACATTTGTTTTAATCTAAAGGAGAAATGTGAACCAGAAACTTGTTATATATACAATTGTAATAGAATGTAATATCTGACAGACGAATAACTCGTGTTAGTGTTATTCAAATGCTTGTAAGTTTAGTTACAATTGTGATAGAATCAAATGGATTACACCATTGTTTTTCTCTCATAATCCCCTTTAAAATGGTGTATAACATTTGCATATTTGTTAAAGTTTCAAAAATCACTTATTTTACCTATAGTCTATAGAACACTAGGACAATCCATGATTAAACAATGTTTTTATAAATTAACTTGTATTCATAATTCTACATTGATTTTAAATTTGCGTAAATGACGAAGAAATATTTACCTTTGCCGCCTCATCGAAGGCCAAGTGGTCCACCACGGTATAATTGGCTTCGTTTCTGGAGAAAAAGTATTACATTTTTACCTGTAATAATATTGATACCAGAACTTATGTCATCGCATGTCCAATGTCCCTACAAGGATGATCAAGATTGCAGAACATACAACTATGTCGGTAAGCACAAACTATTCGATGGCATTGTCTATAATTGAAATCAAAGCATTTCTTCTCGGCGAGTTTGCCAATATTGCTTACAACTGCCAAGGACGGACCCATGCAAAGGAGCCACAATTCGTAATCTATTTTTGCGAAGGACAGGCCAGTTGGGTCGGCGGCTAATCTAAGTCGAAACTGCTGGTCATAATCACGCAAGCATAGGCCGGCGTGCTTTTTGGCGGCTAGCCGGATGTCACGGCCATATTTTAACAATTCCTGAGTCCTGCCCGGATGAGCAGCCAAACAAATGGACATGTAGACTAAGAAAGCATCTGTCCACGAACTGATATCGTTTACTTTTTGTTGTGCGGACTTGTTATCAATAATTAGCCGACCGTCCTGGCCTAGCATTAACGATTTATTTGACTCCTCGACACCTGATTTAGAATCAATCAAAGAAGAGAATTCTACAAATGCACCAGACACAATTTTATTCTTAATTTGATGCGAGATGTTGCACCCAACATTTGAAAAACACTTGGCATCTGATTCATTGTGTTATCAATAACCGTTAAAGGAAAACGGATCCGAAAGGAAATGTTCCGTACCTGCACCTTGTTCACCGTTCGCGGCCAATAGCTGTGGAATGCTGATGGGCCCATTCAATGGCTGGAGGCCTTCCAGGGCGGCGGTTTGCAATCCGTTGCCAGCGAGGAATGGTGACGCTACCTGAGATGTGGGTACCCTCCCCGTATTAGCCAACTCTATGGGCGCTATAGGACCATCATCTGCAGTGCCGGTAGTCGGCGCCACCGATGCATCAGCTGTAGCCGCGGCTAGACCGGAATTCCCCGTCGGGGCTGATGCTGGGACTGCTGCGATTGTGTTGGATTTGGGCGTCTGGCCTGTCTGTACTGGAGGGGTCCTCATTGCCCGCATAGCGGCCCGAAACTCTTCCACAATATCTCGAAGCGGGAATGCCATCCGGAAAAAGAAAGCAAAATCATTAACCGTCCTCTGACGTATAAATATTTACAATTTATATACAGTATAAATATGTATGTGCGTGTTTTACAACCTCATTCCTCGACATTGACAAGTGATCGAGTTCTTGATAAAGTAGACAAAAAAGAAAAATAGAAACATTTATTTAATGATTATGAAATGTATATGTAATGTTCTGTACTATAGTTCATCAACTAACTAAGCAAAACTATTTTAATCGAACAACTATTTTTTCTTAAAGAGCAATCCTAGCTCTTAAAAAACTGACCTTTTGGTTCGACTGCCTGAACGAAAGTGAAGCAGTGTAGTAACGCGCTCGATTTAGCGCATGCGCTGAATATCTTTTTTATGTTTTAACCAATGAAATGCTTTAACGAAATGGCGGGCGCGGGAATCTTTTGATTACGTATTTACTGTAAGGCGCCCTCAAGCGGATCTGTTGAATGATTAGATGTGTATTACAAACGTAAACATCAAGATGATGAAACGGGTTGATTATTCTCGATAACAACAGCTATTTTATAATTAATAGCTGGTATTAACTATACCGGTTGTGTAAATATACGAGTCCATGGAACATGGCCGTTTACGTTGAAATAGGTAGATACCATCAACCCCTGTGGATACCCTCGTTACGTCAATATATGCTAACAAGGATTATAAAATGTTGGTGTAAAACTATTTCTACTAAAGAAGTCTTGATTATCGTAACAACTGAGCCAATCGGGTAATGTCTCTGTTATATATGTATTGCTCCTGTTTTGTGTGGGTTTTTTTCCAAACTCTATTTATTCGAAGAACACTCATGGTTTGTTGCGAATATATTGCTGATATTTTCAAACAATCATGGTATGAAGGGATAAGCAATCATAATCATGCTAATACATGTACTCTATGCAATTATGAAATCATTGACAAACAGTTTGAATGAACATTGAACGTTATCTATTTGAAACCACTCCTGAATCCGACAGTTTGTCACATGGAGGGGAAATTCTTCTATCCGCATGCTCAACGGAAGGCGACAATACGATGGTGATTACACGACAGTACGATGGTGATTACACGACAGTACGATGATGAAAACGCGACAGTACGATGATGAAAACGCGACGGTACGATGATGATAAAGGGACTGTTCGATAACGAAAATGCGATAATACGATATGACGATGGTGAAAACCGACATACCGATGGTAAAAACACGATAGTATATCGCATTATCATCATCGTGTTATTATCGCGTTTTCCTTATCGTACTGTCGCATTTTAATCATCGTACTGTCGAATGTTTGTTATCGTAGTTCGTGATTTCGCGTTTTCATTATCGTACTATCGAGTATCGCATTTGAGTTCAACATATTCACAGGCGCTGTCCCTAATTGCATTCCGTAATAATTATATTCGACTGAATTAGTTTCCAAGATATTATGTTACTTATCCGAGTAAAATTTCTTTTATAGAGTTCAAATGCTTAAATGATCCTTGTCTTGGCTGCATCTTGACCATGCATTATAGGTTAATCAAACTTCTGCCACGGAGGATCACCATGCTAAGGTGGCGTGTCACGCACAATACCCTGATCAGTTCCTCAACGGTCCATGTCATCCTTTCATGTTAGGTTAAACATTAATCTTGTACGGGCTGTATCCTTTCCATACGTTTTCGGGTTTTCAAAATCTTGCCATGAAGGTTCACTATGATGAAGTGATGATTAATGCGCATGTATTACATTAAACGTCAAGGTCACGCTTAGAGGCATGCATTAGCGGAATTTTCTATCAAAAACTAATAAACAAACAAACTTGCCATGAAGGTTAACTATGATGAGATGGCATGTCGCTCACACGACACAGGTTTGTCTCTCAAAGGTCAAGGTCAACCACAGAGTTGAAATGTTGAAATAATCATTGTCCGGGCTGAATTTTGACCATGCATTATATGACATTTAAAAGGTTCGCGTCTTGCCATGAATGTTTATCATGAAGAGATGGCGTGTCGCACACAATACCTAGGTCAGTTATTCAAAGTTCATGGTCACGCTTAAAGGTCAAATATTGTCATATGTCTGTGTCAAAGGGCTCGCAATGTCGCCCTTTGATGTCTTGTTGTATTTACACATGTATATTGTTTCAATGCGCATAAAAAGAGATTGAAAGAATTGATAATTTTATTATAAGATATTTTGATTTATGTAAGAGCCGTTTGCAGTGCGGCTACGCAGCGAATCCCACGTGCAGGCACTGGAAGTGAACCTACGTTCTCCAGCCACCTCCGGTCCGCAGTGTCGTAACATTCCACGCTCCGAAACGTTTCCGTGGATAGTGAGCTTATTCCACCTATGATGTAGATTCTAATGCCTGAAAAAAGAAAAAAAAACCTGATACGAAGAAAACAACGTTCGAATATAATACCCGGCGCTATATACCCATGCAAAACATCATAGAAAACTTTCACTTGATTGTGTAAATACCATCGTACAATTTGAAACAACCTATTCTGCCCTCCCTCGGCCCCTGGGCTACACGAGTTTTTACAGTTTATATTTTATAGTTTCTAAACACCACTGACAAATACAGTCACAGATTTGAAGTAAGATTCTTACCAGCAACTGCCACACCCGCCTCATGTCTGGCTACACGGAGGTCCGCCTCGTGCAACCACGTGTCAGTCGCGGGGGAGTAAACGTCTATGGCATACACGCTGTGCAGCCCGTCACGTGTATCTTGGGATCTCGTGCGGAACGTCGCCCCTCCACACAGGTACAGTTTCCCGTCAACGTTGACAAGATTGCCATGACATCGCGGCTGTCGAAGGTTCCGTTTCATGGACCACCTGTTATACATTGTATTTATTAATGTTGTTTAAAACATAAGTACGCGATAGCCGAATGTAAGAGGAGGCGAAAAAAGGTCATAAATTACGTAAAAAATGGTTGTGGATAATTATCATTTATCATTGGTGTTGAAAACATCACTTTAAAGGGCCAAGTCTTACGTGTTTGTTTTTGGATCATAGCATTCTAGAAGGTCGACAACCTCGCTGTCGCTGTCCCGCTGGATGCCATTTAAACCACCGGCAACATAGCACTTGCCTCCCACCGCAGCCGCCATCGCTGCGAACCTCGGGGACGTCATTAGCGCCACATACATCCATGTGTTTGTCTCTGGATGGTAACACTCCGCGGTGGAGAGAAGTCTGTAATATCAGAAACACAATGGCATTGCGGTTATCTTCCTTTGATGTTTAATAATACATATAACTGCCAGCCACAGGGTCGCAGAATTCCTCGCTACTTAAATACTACTAGTCATCCAGGACAGACTAAGCCCGTGGTCCTGTTTCTCAATTTAATTACTGTCGAACTTTAAAAAAACGAAGGTAGCTTTAAATCGAGTGACATCCTGCACTATAGCTGTGCCCCAAAACACATATGGTTCAAGACCAATGGCGTCGGGAAAAAGCGTACACACAAATAATTATCCTTACCTTTCGTTTACACCAATTCCTCCAAACACATAGATTCTGTTACCCGCGACGCATGCGCAGTGATCCATACGGGCGTCCCCCATGCCGGCCAGGTGGTCCCAGGTCGGGATGGCCACTTTCATGGCGAACACGGACTTAAGTGGCTGTCGCGTTATAAGGCCGGTTGGATCACAGCCTCCTGAGTAAGATAAACGTAAGTTGATAATTTGTTATGAATTTGTATTCAGTGGCAATTATCATAATATTTTTGTTTTTATTTCATTTTTTTTTTTACTTTTTCCATTTCGGAAGTATGAAAGGCAATACCATTACAATTACAATAGTAATATGATTCAAATATGACGTTCAAAGTGTAAACGTTAAGAAGACCTTCAATCTCTCAACACACAATACATGGGGTATAATTCATATAGGGTTTTAGGACAAACGAATTCAGGATACCTATAAGGAATATTCTGTTCTTGAGTAAAGCGACGGCGTGGCGACGTCGTGGGGACGGCAAGTTGCAAAAACGCACCCATGGGCTTCTTGCATCATCGAGACTGTCGTCTGAAATGTGTTATATAGTATGGAATGGTACGTTTAATAAGTATGTCTAATCAACTTTGCCTTGTGAAATCTACAATCACTCTTTAGAAGTCTAATATGATTTAAATCGAAAAGACAATTATTGTTTTACAGTAACATATAGTCTATGTTAGAAACATTTAAAGCAAATAGACCATCAAGCAGGAACACTACAAACCTTGTTCACTGTTTTTTTGAAAGCCACCAATCACGTAAATGTCGAACTTGTTAAACGGCTCCCTTGGTGCCGTTTGCGGCGTCACTTCCGTCGGGTGGAGGACTGCCTTGCCACAGCGCCCTTCACGTTGCCAGTATGAGAGAAAATGCGGTGCTTGTGGAATAGAGTGCGGTGCTTGTGGAATAGAGTGCGGTGCTTGTTGAATAGAGTGCGGTGCTTGTGGTTCTTGTGGAATAGAGTGCGGTGCTTGTTGAATAGAGTGCGGTGCTTGTGGAATAGAGTGCGGTGCTTGTGGAACAGAGTGCGGTGCTTGTGGAATAGAGTGCGGTGCTTGTGGAATAGAGTGCGGTGCTTGTTGAATAGAGTGCGGTGCTTGTGGAACAGAGTGCGGTGCTTGTGGAATAGAGTGCGGTGCTTGTGGAATAGAGTGCGGCGCTTGTGGTGCTTGTGGAATAGAGTGCGGTGCTTGTGGAATAGAGTGCGGTGCTTGTGGAATAGAGTGCGGTGCTTGTGGTTCTTGTGGAATAGAGTGCGGTGCTTGTGGTTCTTGTGGAATAGAGTGCGGTGCTTGTTGAATAGAGTGCGGTGCTTGTTGAATAGAGTGCGGTGCTTGTGGAATAGAGTGCGGTGCTTGTGGAATAGAGTGCGGTGCTTGTGGTTCTTGTGGAATAGAGTGCGGTGCTTGTGGAATAGAGTGCGTTGCTTGTGGTGCTTGTGGAATAGAGTGCGGTGCTTGTGGAAAAGAGTGCGGTGCTTGTGGTGCTTTTGGAATAGAGGGCGGTGATTGTGGAATAGAGTGCGGTGCTTGTGGAATAGAGTGCGGTGCTTGTGGTATAGAGTGCGGTGCTTGTGGAATAGAGTGCGGTGCTTGTGGTGTTTGTGTAATAGAGTGCGGTGCTTGTGGAATAGAGTGCGGTGCTTGTGGAATAGAGTGCGGTGCTTGTGGTGCTTGTGGAATAGCGGCACAGACCGTTGGCGTCACGGTATCCATGCGCATGACCGGATATATGACATCAGCAGCCTTGCTACTATGTGTGACTTTCTTCTGTACTGACTGAAACATGTGAAATATAGACTATTTTTCTTCGTTTTTAACACACTGTAGTTACATAATCATTCATAACCCAAAGGTTCGAGTTCTACATGAACGATTAGACCATTTTCTACACTGCTTTGTTCCCCCCAAAGCGGTCAGGGGCCAAGTTAACATTGTGATAAATTTCATATAAACGAAAAGAGCTGTTTAAATAAGTTTTGTCAATGAAAAGTGGGCGGATCATCAAAAGTATTTTTGTTATTGAGCTTGATAAGTTCTTTCTGCCCTCGCTGAAACTAATATGCGAAGCAGTTTTGCGTAACTCCTTTGTGAATCATATAGACGTTCAGCTGAATTATAACACATTAAATTTAACGAATAGTGTTGCTCTTATGCAGTCTGCATTCAATGTAATTTTTCGCGATAATCAGGTCATTCGATGTTGTTGATTTCATTAAAGAGCCCTTTATACGGGCGTGTATCATTTATACAGGAAACGAACGAAAGGGAATGCCAGCTTCCATGTATACCTGTCTGGTGTTTCTGGCTCTAGGGCCGCTGACAGGAAATGAAAACGGATCTTTCCTGCCTAGCTCGACAACTGTGTTGATCCTGAAAACATATTAGCACCATGGGTCACCAATTAACGTTATCTTCTTTTGCGCACCTGTGGCTGTTACAAAAAAATGAGCCTACTCTTACCTTTTAAACGAACATTATTTTAGCTGCAGTTATATGTAATGTACCAGTCAATTGTAACCACGCCCACCCCCAGGTCCGGTAAACAGTTGGGGCTTAGACTTTCGGTCCAGCCAAGCCCGTGTAAGATCTCCGCCCTGTGGGGACGAACTGCTGTTAAAACCCTGCCAAATACCCCGCACCCCAGGGACCCTAGGTAATGCCCATAAGGGCCATCTGGAAGGTAAAACACGGCCCATTTCCCCGTATATCCCAGGTATATCCCCGGGGGAGGTTTCAATTTACTGGGGCATACGCGTCAGGCCGTAAGCACGGCTGAACTTACCAGTTGGCTACAAGCACAAGATCCCTGAGCTCCACGTGCTGCCGGAAGAGGTCCGTCTCTTCGGCACATGACACCAGCTCGCCAGCACACATCTGGTTGAACCTGGTATAACAGAGATACACTTATGTCAGATACAACTTTACAAAACGTTATGATGTTATCAGACCCTTGAATATAGCATTTGTTTTGGGTTTTTTTTTTTGCTAATAATATAAAATGTCAGCTTTCTAACTCAGTGTGTGTATACCACGTGATAAATTGCCTTATAAATGCTTCGTCGGAAAAAAATATTTTTCTTTGAATGAAGACTTTAAGCAAAGATAGCTTAACTATTTCTTCACCATTTTAAATGAAACATAACGCAATCTTCGCCGCTTACAGAGCCCCGCCTTCGGTCTTATACCAGCGTTTGATAAAGCGTTTAGTTTCTGAAAACACTTCAACAAGCCTTTTCACAATACCGCCGTCTGATGGTGCACTGTCAAAACATTAGTTTATCTTTGTTTTAAGACTTCATTTAAGCTAAATGTTGCCTTCCGACGTAGCATATATGTCGTAATTTATCACGTGGTATACACACACTGTAACTGCATCTCCAAAAAGTTATGATATAATTATTCAGAGAGAAAGAGGGCGCAAAATGCGCAGTTTCCTCAGTAGCATGTTCACAGGATGGCGACGTTTGTCTACATACCTGACCAGTTCCATGACCCGCGACACGTGTTTAAGTCGCTCGTGGCCCCCGTGCATGATCCACCGCAGCACCACTCGGAATACCTCAAACTCGCGTGGCGTCATCAGGTCGTCTTCAAAAAAATGTTTCCGATTTTACTGAACAGAACAGGCGGTTCATAAACATTTTGTGCTTGTATTTTCGCAAATCTATTTACGAGTTTAAAGTAATCCGATAGAAAACATGAACAAAAGGGTTTGTCACACACAACCGATATACCTCGCCGGGACTAAACAGGAGCACACAGTTAACAAGTTAACAACGGCGAGAAAATCGGCGAAGGTCCGTTGAGAAATCACAACTGGCCGTAGCAATACCGATTAAGTATCCGTGTAAGAGCCGATCTGCTATCGAAATATCATATAATTTTTGTCACTGATGTTATAATGAAGAGCCGCCGTTTTTTACGATGTGCCACCACTGACCGGAGCTATTACCGATTGATACCGATGTACGGTACTAGTACGGTATAAGTACGGTATCACATCGCTAAGAAGGGTAATACATCGTTAGAACATTGGCAGGACTGCAGTATCGCAGTCGTACCAGTACGTTACATTAACGAAGCCATACTAAATAGTTGTACTGCCGCTCTATTCACGGCAGCGCAACGAAATTTATGAGCATGTTCAAAAACGTATATACCGTCTCCGGTCGATGCTGCTGTTTTTGCACCGATGTTTTGACGACGTCCTGACAATGTTTTAGCGTTCTTAACGATGTTATACATTTGCATCGCCGTTCTAGTACCGACTCCCGAAAAGTTGTGTTGCATAGCTCAAGCGAGCAAAATCGGCTAAATGTGACAGTCCCTTTATGTGGACGGACCATTGAAACTCTCAAGGCCCAGTATGCATCCACTTTAATGTAAATGTCTTATTAAAATTAATTCGATAAAAAAAGAAACATTTTGATGCATAATGGGACTATGGACCTATAAACTAAAAACCTTTATCCGTAAATAGACGATCCACAGGCGAAAAAGTAAGTTCATTAAAATGAAAGACACAGAAGTTCTTGAGCCGTGACTTTCTGTCGGAACTAGCGATAACGGCGAGGGTACATTACAAGGTTGCACTTCCTTTATAAATAGGTCTTCCCTGGAATAATCAGTTTTTCGTCGCAATCGTCTTTTATCGCTGCACAATTAGTTAAGGTTGCACCACAGACAGCGTATTGATGGAGAATGTGTAATTCATTAAAAGAACTCCAAATGTACTGACCGAGATCCTATATAGAGATGGGTGCGCAATAAGAAAAGAACGTTTTCAAGAATAGATTTGAGTTTATTAAGTAATTTCTTCGTTAATATAATAACCTAAGGGAGAGGGGCGCAGTAAAGCGACCTTGTTTTCTTTCACAGGAAGACATTAATTAGTAAATGATAACCCATTACGTGTTAGCCCCTCCAAAATATTGCATCAGCTTTGAAATTGTCAAAGACCTGGCATTCACTGCAGACCCCCCCCCCCCACACACACACACAGACACCACCACCACCACGACCACCATCGCCAATATTGTGACTTCTTTTAAATCAGCATTGACACTGAAATTGCGCCTCTGCATAAGCAAACACAAGGCGTGGCTATATAAGCATGCGCATTTATAGCAATTTGCTTAACCATGATTGAAGATTCGTCTTCAGCAATACCTGCAGTAAAGATTCTTTACAACTAAACATTTTAAAACTCTAACGCCTCTAATTGGCTGGAAATTTAGAGCAAACACTAATAGTATCTTTGAGTTTTATGAAAAACAAACATCCATCAGCTTACATAAACAGTGGAAGTCCTTTCAGAATGTTTATTCGTAGCCAATAAATATATATAATTAATAATTGGCCATATACCAAGATTTATTTTGTACATTTAATATATATAGTTGTTGTTTGTTCTGTTGTTGTTTTTTGGTGAAAATTGCATGTAAAAAAATGTATATAATTGTACATAACTCAATAGGAATTTAAGATTAATCTCGAAATAACTAATTGAATGCATTTCTCCCTAAAATGATCTTATAAGAGTGAGAAAGAAAAACAAAGAGTCAATTTTTTAAATAAAAGTAAATAAACAAGGCAATGTCTGCAAAACTAACTATTTAATATTGCCTTACCAATACACTCTTTATGTGTATCATTCCCATCTATTTAACTAGATAGGAAAAACTCTAATCTTAGTAAACCTGCTTCTTAATATTTTCCTTATATTCATCTATATGTTCTTAATAACAAGTACGTCTTACGGGACGAACTGATGGTTAAACCCGGCCAAATGCCCCCGCATCCCAGAGACTCTATATAAGGCCCAATCTCGGCTTAATTTGGCGCTATGACAAAACCACCGCGGTCACCCGGCCCTGCGGGGCCACATGGAAAGTAAAAACACGGCCCTTTTCCACAGCTATCCCCGGTATACCCACGGACCTGGGGGGGCGTGGTTACAATTGACTGGTGCATAAAGAGATAAGAAAGTGCCATAGAGCTCTCAGATTTAATTTAAATACATATCTGAAGCGTTTGTAAGTTTGGGCTTCCATTGCACATATTCAAATTAGACATGTTTTGAAAATGTTCGACGGCATGTCAACTTTTATGTTTGTGCAGCGATAGTACAAACTTCATATTTGGATAATAAAAGTTGTAGTAATGTAGAACTCAAGTCACTAGTTAAGCGATGGTTAAGAGATTGATTGATGTAAGTATTTTCATGAAGTACATTTTGTTGTACTCTGGACACGTGGTGGCACGAAGACTGTCTCAGTGTGAACCAACTTATATTTATTTTTTGTAAAGGTCAAGTCGGAGGTAAAGTTACTCAAACTGTAAAGGTACCCAGCTACAAATCCACCCTTACCTGATGAGAGGATCCGACAGAATGTGTCCACATCAAGGTCGAGGAAGTCTGGCACGGGAAGAGCACGCGAGAACTCCCTGGTCACCTTGGCAACCAACGTGGTGAACAATGTCTCCGGACAACATTTCCGGTACCGGGCCAGGATGCGCACCGCCTGGGACACGGATAGATGTTTCCTTACTGATCCAAGTCGCCTTCGCAGCATCTGTACGTTCAGGAACTCAGCAATGATATAAAGATCAGCCTCTGTAGCTGGCTGAACGGTGACGTTTCCTGTGTAAATGAATTCCAGAAAGGCACCGAATGCTTCTGCGTTCAGACCGAGTAGCTTGACTTCAACGGGTATAGTGGCTGCCTTACGGACGAGCAACAAGTCTGAGAAATAGCCGCTAAAGCAGCATAGCACGGACATGTGAGCGTAAAACGTGTGACCGTCCACCTCAATCTGTACGTCTGTCAGTCTGTTGGACTCGTACAGATATCGCATGTACTCGCCAAGAGTTGTGAAATGAGCGAGGCTTTGGAATGGTAGTGAGGTTATTTGTGTGTAATGGTCGCGGTTTCCTGCCTCGTAAGTGTGGCAATTTGCCTGATGACTTTGCTCGTGTTTCGTGATGTATTTTTTAATCTGATCAAACGAGGAGAACAGTCGCATGGTGGATGAGTCGTCCACGTAGAAAACTGGGCATGGCAAATCTCCTAACGCTTCCTCGTAACTACTAAAGCTATTTTCTGTGGAATATTCATCTGCAACATACAAAAACGACAACATAAAAACATATTAAAATACTAAAATTTATGTAGAATTGTTTGCAAAGAATTTAATGCTTTTTCTATACTCAATTTTAAATATTTTTTCATTAAAGAATATCAACTTCATTATTAGATATTAATATAACAATTAAAGCTTTCTGCAACCCCGAATATGACCAGAAAAAGTTTCTCACTTCCGGTGTCCCTGTTTTCCACGGCATTCGGGGGGACATCGGGTAACTCGTCTAGAAACCCTCGTACGGAAATCAGGTCCATGGTGAACACCTTCTCTCGACGTCGAGTTTGCGAAAAATAATTAATTCAATATGAAACACTTCACGCTTATTGCAATATGATCAGACATGAACCGCGTCCATAGATACGACGTTAAAATGACGCTGTGTTGAGCAATGACGACAACTATGTGACGTCATAAACGTAAAATTACGAAGACAATATCAGTGGATCTTAAAAAAGTTCAACAGGAAACTCAATAATTATCATTTACTTAATCAAGAAATTCCTACTTGTCCTCCCGTCTCGTACTGGCTTGACGTTTTATTATCTATCGGCTTCTTAATCACAGACACCTTAAAGACGTAAGCCTTTTCTTAATATTAAGGATAGTTGCTTCACAAGTCGTTGATCTAGTAAGCCGATGTTCTAATAATCACAAGCCAGATGAAGACTTAGATATTGGAAGATAGATATTGTGAGATACATGGCATACTAGAGTGAATTATTCTTGAGTGTCAAAGACACAGAACTCTTATCTAGGAATTACAAGAAGTAAGTATTAATTATTTTACTGTATATAAAAGATTGGAATAGAGCAATGAATGAATAAATAAATAAGTAAGTAAACAAATAAATAAATAAATAAATAAATAAATAAATAAATAAATAAATAAATAAATAAATAAATAAATAAATAAATAAATAAATAAATAAATAAATAAGTAAATAAATAAATAAATAAATAAATAAATAAATAAATAAATAAATAAATAAAAAATCAATCAATCAATCAATTAATTAATTAATCAATCAATCATCGATCGATCAATTAAGAAATCAATCAATCAATAATACAAATAGATAGATAGATAGATAGATAAATAAATAAATAAATAAATAAATAAATAAATAAATAAATAAATAAATAGATATAAAAAAGTGAATATCTAATAAAACATACATGTATATTTATGTTTATTTTAAGGCACACAAGAGACCATGGATAACATAACTGCCAACCTGAGTGACGCTGAAAACAGGTCGTTGACGTCTGACGACAAGGCGCTGTTCAGCATTTCTGAGGAATCCTACAACAACTTCGCTTTCGTCTCAAACGTCTTTGTCACCCCGATCATCTGTGTCTCCGGGATGCTTGGCAACTGTCTCGGTCTAGGAGTGTTATGGCGGGACACAAAGCAGCAGAAACTGTCCATCTATATCTACTTGTTGGCGTTGACACTCTTTGACACCATATACCTACTCGTTGGTCTAATACGGAGCATTCCTCAGTACATCCGTCTGCACAACGAGCACATGGCTAATTATATAGAAGAACACATGAAACTCGGCTCTATCTATATCGACATGGTTCTCGCACACACAGGTACGGGAATAATAATAATCATGTCAATTGAACGACTGCTTGCTTTAGTCCGTCCGTTCACTGTCAAACATACGTGGCTTTCAAAGTATCCGCGGGGACTGATCGGTGTTTGCTTCTTTGTGAACGTAGTTTTCTTGCTACCCTTTCCTATCTGTTTCGAGGTGGACTCCTATATCGGAGCCAGTAACCACACCGTGTACTATCTGAGGTTTGCGTCCTGGAGCAAGGCGCCCATGGATTATTTTCAGCTCCTGCAAACCTTCGTAGACTTTTTCATTCCCTGTGTCGTCGTCCTGGCAACCAATATTGCCATCATCGTGGCCTACTCCCGGATGCTTAAGAAGCGCGTCTCAACGTTGAGTGTGGTTACTGGCGGACAGCAGGCCAAACTTACCGTGACCGTCTTCTGTATCACCATCATGTTCTTCCTTCTCTCGCTCCCAAACCTATTCATTAAAGTATTGGCCTTTATTGATAAGGAGTACAGTTTCGACGGCCGCTACAAGCTGGCCTTCTGGTTGTTTATCGACATCAGCAACTTGTTCACGTACATCAACGCGGCGAACGATTTTGCCATCTACATTCTTGTGTCCACTCACTACCGGATGGTGTTCTGCGACATGTATTGCACGTGCCGATGGTCGTCCGCCGACGAGTTCAGCTCCGCCACCGGCCTGGACGGCTCTTCCGAACGCCGACCCACATCTTCAGTTAACGAACGGTTTTAAAGGTTGTTTATTTTCGAGTGCATATACATCGATTGTCCCGGCAACATTCACACACCGCAACAAGCCTAAGATATATGTTTCATTCCGTTTGATAATTATTTTACTGAAAAGTCTGATGGCTGATTTCTGACATTTCGTGTTTTCGGGGTGATACTGTTGTTCTCACCTACCGGCAAACGTTTGCGCATGCCTTGCGGAAAGAATAAAGGTAAAGGCATGCAAGAAGCATTTCCCCGTGTTTTCATTCTTTCGTGGCGGGGCGGAATACCGATTTCAAAATCATTCTTTGCGTAAAAACAAAAACACTTCACGCGCAAGTTCGAACGGGTGCAAACTTTATGAAAAACCCGCCACGCGAAATCACGCCAAACTGCTACTTCACGTTTTTACGAGGGGTAAAAAAGACTAACCGCCAACACGATATGACTGATATAATGTGCTGAACGTTATGATTATTTTAGCAAAATCAATATCTGAAACTTACATACTAACATTGTCATTGTTACCGTTTATACAAATTTATGTAAATCAAAAGAAATATATATATATATTGGCACTCAATTGAGTTTGATTTTAAGCTTGAAACACGTTAGAAGGTAAATTGTAAAAGTTTTGTACTCGTATATATATATTTTGGAAGTTTCGTACCAATCGAACCAAAACTGTTCGGACATTTCGTACCCATCGGGAGTTACTATCTGGTGTTACATACATTCACGGTTAAACGGGTTTTATTCTTATTCTGTGTGTTAAACGATGTGTGTTTCCATTCGCGAATTAGTCATCTGAGGTTAAATATTGTTTTTGTGCCATTTACTTGTTATAGTACATAGAGTATACTATGTCCTTCTAGTACGTACTGTGTTGACACTTGTTATAGTACATAGAGTATACTATGTCCTTCTAGTACGTACTGTGTTGACACTTGTTATAGTACATATAGTATACTATGTCCTTCTAGTACGTACTGTGTTGACACTTGTTATAGTACATAGTGTATGCTATGTCCTTCTAGTACGTACTGTGTTGACACTTGTTATAGTACATAGAGTATACTATGTCCTTCTAGTACGTACTGTGTTGACACTTGTTATAGTACATAGAGTATACTATGTCCTTCTAGTACGTACTGTGTTGACACTTGTTATAGTACATAGAGTATACTATGTCCTTCTAGTACGTACTGTGTTGACACTTGTTATAGTACATAGAGTATACTATGTCCTTCTAGTACGTACTGTGTTGACACTTGTTATAGTACATAGAGTATGCTATGTCCTTCTAGTACGTACTGTGTTGACACTTGTTATAGTACATAGAGTATGCTATGTCCTTCTAGTACGTACTGTGTTGACACTTGTTATAGTACATAGTGTATGCTATGTCCTTCTAGTACGTACTGTGTTGACACTTGTTATAGTACATAGAGTATGCTATGTCCTTCTAGTACGTACTGTGTTGACACTTGTTATAGTACATAGAGTATGCTATGTCCTTCTAGTACGTACTGTGTTGACACTTGTTATAGTACATAGAGTATGCTATGTCCTTCTAGTACGTACTGTGTTGACACTTGTTATAGTACATAGTGTATGCTATGTCCTTCTAGTACGTACTGTGTTGACACTTGTTATAGTACATAGAGTATACTATGTCCTTCTAGTACGTACTGTGTTGACACTTGTTGATGTACTTCTTACACAGGCACTATAGGTCAATCCGACCGAAGCATAGTATGTGTTTAATAAGTATTTTAATGCCTGTCATATAAATAAAAATACCATACTGTAATAAATATTGTTTAACGCTATACTTGTTTTTTTTCTTCCGTGAATAAAAGTAGATTTTTCATTTATCGTGTTAACACTTACATGAGAATGTATGATCAATTCATAGTTAAACTTGGCGGCAGTGCTTGTGCGCACAATGTCACAGCCAATTTCGATTGTGGATAAATCATACCAGTAACTTCAGAGTTGAGCCCCTTTTCCATAAAAGATTCTGATAGGGTTTTTCGTTGTAAAGACTAATTATTTTATTATACTCCAATCGTGAATAAACTTAGTGACAGTGTTTGTAGGCGCGTCTTTTTCAAGTTCGATCGTGAAGGATATATCGGTCAAGTTACACTATAATGCAGCATGTCGGTCTGCCTCTCCAGGCAGCATGATATATAGGGGATAATATAATCGTCGTAATATTCCATTAATGATATACCTTACTGTTAATTCCTTTTTATTTTTCGCTTTCAAGTTGATTTAACGCTATCTGCCAAATGTCCAAATATGAAGTGGCTTGCGCGTATGAATATGAACAAGAACAAGAACTGCGTACTGTTGTTTTAAACTCAAGGGAGGCTACTCCAACGAAACAAGTCAGAAGTAACAGAATTCACTTTATTGAGCAAAATAAGAAGAAATGTTTTATAACTTAGCAAAATTTACAAATTGCTTATACGAAAACAATTATTAAATGTCGCAGCACAAAAGACAAAAACATGAAACGGTTTTTATTTTACGAGTATAAACAAATCGTCCTTTCCTGAAGAAATAAGCCATTTTGACAAAAGTGAATGTGCGTAGGATTTTTTGACGATCATTATATACAGAACTGAGGGAATTTCGCGAGTCAACCGCTGATACTATCGATGATGCGAATTCGCCTTTTTTTAATCCCCCGCCAAAGAGTGGGGAGGGGATAATAACAATGCACCCAGTCCGTCCGTCAGTCTCTCCGTTTGTCTGTCTATCCGTAGTTCATTTCGTGTCCGGGCTATAACTTACTTATGCGTTGATTAATTACCATATAACTTGGTACAAATGTTGTCCTCGTTGAGAAAATGTGCAGTGACCTTGCCCCGCTTTCATACCTCAAAGGCAAGGACACACGAGACTTTAAAGGTCCGAGTAAACATGTTCGTGTCTGCTCTATAACGTACTTATGTATTGATGGATTAAGATAACTTGGTATAAATGTTGTCATCATTTAGATGATGTGCAGTAACCTTGACCCAGGTCCATACCTGAAAGGTCAAGGTTCCACGAGACATGTATTGGTCAGAGTACACATGCTCGCGTCTGCGCTGTAACTTACTTATGCATTGTTGGATTACCATATAATTTGGTACAAATATTGTCCTCATTGAGATGATGTGTAGTTACCTTGACGAAGGTCCTTACCTCAAAGGTCAAGGTCACACAAGACATTTAAAGGCCAAAAAACACATGCTTGTTTTGCGCTTTAACTTACTTATAATGCATTGTTGGATTACCATATAATTTGGTACAAATGTTGTCCTCATTGAGACGATGAGCAGTAATCTTGACCCGTGTCCATACTTCAAAGGTCAAGGTCACACGAGACATTCAAAGGTCAGAGTGCACATGTTCGTGTCTGCTCCTCTATAACTTACTTATGCATTGATGGATAACCATTTAACTATGTACAAATGTTGTCCTTATTGACACAATGTGCAGTGACCTTGACCCGGTTCCATACCTCAAGGGTCAAGGTTACACGAGTCATTTAGAAAATGTTAAAAAACAATGGCGGAGGATATTGCCGTCCTTTGGACTGCCTTGTTTGTATTGGCGAGCTGATCATGTTTTTGATAATGTTACTACCTATGATCTTCGAATTGGTTGGAACGAATAGCAAATCCTGCTCCCAGGAATTGGCAAACAACTAGTTGTCCAGATAGATATAAGTGTTTTTTGCCTCGTGCGTATCCTAATGTTTCTTTGAATGCCATGTTCCTGAATATTTGAATGCTACTGGTGGCGTGATATGAATAAAATCAGGTAATGTTATACATATAAAATTGGATAGGTTTTACCAGTTATTTTTGTCATGCTGTTTTTAGAGACACGGAAGTTGTTAAACAGTATAGATTACACAACGTACTAGCATGATACGGAATCAGAAAACGACAGTATGGTGATACGGATTTTTCAATACGGCGTGCTGTATTTTCACTGTTGTATATGGAAAAGGAAATTGATAGGCATACAATAAAGTCTCATAGAGCCAATCATCTTCTGCAGTCCTTTCAGTTTTTTTTTTTATTAATGAATATATTCTATGGTATATACATGAGTTACATGTACGTGTGATTTGATATGTACTATTGAAGTCCTAGAATGATAGGCAGAGGGAAACGCATAGAAAATTTCTTAAGCAAGTCTTTAAGTGATTATCACATTCATGTGAGGAATTATGTGAATGCTATGTTGTCGTTTTTAGAAATTGAACAACCCTAAATAATCTTTTTCGAAATCGGGTCAATGATTCCAAACAGGCCCTTCCACTAGTGGCATTTTGAAAAAAACCCACACACAACAGTTTAGACATATTTGGTAGAAAAACTATTTTATAGTTTCAGATTTGGCCTGGAATTAAAATCGTAGCGCAAGTATAGAAATATTGCGATTCAGTGGGCAAGCATAAAGTTATGCACGGATTGTACTTCTTATAACAGCTTTGAAAGAGATACCAGGATCCTTTCCGTGAAGATTGATCTAGACTAATCAAGCGGTTTTCATTAGCCTTTTCGATTAATAGTTCGGTACTGGTATCAAGGATAAATCCCTTATCGTTACGCTAATACGTTCATTTACAGATATTTAATTCATTAGCTAATTTCACTGCTGAATACAACACAATGACACGTTCCTGGTTTACTGACAAATCCTCCAGTCGAAAGAATAAACTTCTAATACTAGCAACACGTCTTCGAGGTCAGAATAATCACAAGGAAGCATTTATTTTATCAAGCTCAAGTATAAAGTATTCATAAGAGAATTTTATTCATTTGTTAAAATGTTACTGTTACGAAGCCGTACTACGCCGTAATTTGATAACGATGTATCTGGATGGTGACTCGAAACACTTCGAATTTTAGTATTTAATTACCAAATCTCGTTTAATATTAACAGTTTAAACTTCTACAACAACAACAACGACGACAACAGCAATAACATCATCGTCAGCATTGGGTCACTATCAACACATGTCACTACATGCCGTGTGTTGGACCTATAATGTTTTACTAAGTGGAGTATTTTCATTACTTTCGTTTCCATCGCAACTCAACCGTTGAACATCAAATGACGTGCATCATGCCTTATGTCCTCTTACCAGGCACTTGGCGGCTCCTGCGAAAAGGAAATGTTCGAATATGGCTATTTTTATTTAATAACTAAGTGTGAATATTCACATGGATGTTACTTCTCTCATAATGTACTTCCAATTGAAAAATAACATCAAGCACGTCAGGGTTAAACACACGTCAGGGTATTTTAAAGATCGAAGTATAAAACAAACTCTAAAAATTTGATTTTTTGGAGTGTTTGCTTTTCTTCCTTTATAAAGTATACATATGAAAACAATTTGTCTAACATCCATGACACTTCTTTCTTACCAATGAGGACTTTGAACCCAGATTAATAGCGTGCTCTTCTAGAGGCCCTTTAACCATAATACCAATTTTGATAAACTTAGCTTGCATACTTCCAGGCCATTACTTCGCGAAACATCTTATAATAAGTCCTTTATACAAGCAAGCTCAGCACACTATTTTTGTTTTGGTATAATATAATTTGAATAATATTCTCATGTTTAAGATTTGAGACTTTTAGTGATATGTATCTTTACCTTAATCATCATAACCTATTTTTACCTAAAATATAAAGTTTAAGTAAACTCAATGAAATCAGATGGTTAAAGTTGTAACGAAATTCCCTGTGAATAACTATATCAGAAAGGAGTTGATCAAACCATATTATATAAGAAACCCAAATATGTGCAATTTTATTGAACTAATGAAATCGCAAATCATCGTCATAACAAGATATTCAAGTAAATTTATAAACAAAACATTTCCTCGAAGTCGACAAAGAACTTCTATTATAAATAATAGGATTAAGAATATGAATGATTATGATATGTGATTAGCCTCCCAAATCTCAATTATTCTGTTCGTTCATGTAAGTACCATTTATGTTTTGATTTCGATACTTATCATTTGTTCTGATTAAGAATGTTCGAGAAATTTGGCCAGTCTTGCAGGATGAAACCGGTAGCAAGTTTTATTTTGTATATTTTGTAACATTAATCAATGTTACTCACATGCAGTTCTATGTCTTTGGTAATTTACCAAACTAGACAGGAATGAAATATCACAAACGTAGAATTTAACGCTAGTCTCGTTTTAAACTGATTTGTACTTTTACCAGTTATGGAATATTTCCAATGTGCACGTGTGTCCTATGCTAACGTGCCTTCATTAACTTTGGTAATGATACACCTACGCGGCCGTAATTGAGCTTATAGTACAGAACTTTCCACCGTACCTTCAAGGTTCACTAACTGCAGATTTGATGTAATGAAATGAAATGTAAAATATTTCTAAACATCTTGAAAAACATATTAAAGTTAGCTCTCAAAACACTTGACAAATGCCCATGATTTGACCTCGTCTGAGTGAAAGCCCTTTGATTAATGTGAAGGAAATTTGAATAGATAGTTGTAACTGATATATGGACGAAGCTAGACTTTTTATTTATTTAAATAGATCTTGATACACACATTTTCTGGTAATGATACAGCTCAGACACGAAGTATTACTACGAAGTCGAAAATAATATAAAAGTGACCTCCAAGTTTGACCTTTACCTCTAAGATAAGAGCACGAATATTACGAATTTTATTTTACCTTCCCATGGTGCTGTACTAATGTAAGGAAAGTGATTGCATTCCATTAAGTTCAAAGTTATGCACAAGACACACATTAGTATTATGTATCACATATTGTATACAATTAAACATCAAGGGTGACCTTGACCTTTGAGATACGAGAACGAATGTTATGCGCGACACAACTTCAAATGGTGATCTATAAATGTGTGGAAATTGATTGAAATCAAATTATAATTTAAAACGTTATTGCCGAGACACGTATTATTGCTATGAAATCAATAGTGTGTAACAATCATCTCCAAATGTGACCGTGACCTTTGAGATAAAAGCACGTTCCCATGTAACTTTCCATAAAAGATAACAACTTTATTGTGGCTACAATGTTGTGACGGGCAGACATATTAATTGTCCGGTTAGCGCACTCGCATCTCACCTAGGCGACCCGGGTTCGTATGTGAGTTTTGTTGGTAGTCACCAAGCCAGACAAAAGGGTTTCCTCCGGGTACTCCGGTTTCCCCGAGACACAGGACCACACTCTCGCGTAAAATCGTGCCAACGAGAGTGATTAATATACTGTTGCAATAACTTGTTTCACAATCGCTGTAAAATAAATAAGTTTACACTCTACTAACGGACAGACACACGGACATACGAACAGGGGGATATATGCCCACCCTTTGGAGGCATTTTTTAAAGAAAAATAGAAATCAAACAAAACATTGAGCCGGCAGCTGGAATCGCTCTAGGGTCGCGGTTTGCAGTCGGGGTCCCTACACACTGTACCATACTATAGATATATAGTGCCATAGGGTTTTATGAAACATATAGACAATTTATAATAGACC
Organism: Mya arenaria; assembly: GCF_026914265.1. Classification (NCBI taxonomy): domain Eukaryota; kingdom Metazoa; phylum Mollusca; class Bivalvia; order Myida; family Myidae; genus Mya; species Mya arenaria. Next base: position 57,534,856 of record NC_069125.1, on the reverse strand, counting down.
AATATGCCAACTTTACCGCGAAGGTTGTCAAAAACCAAATCGTTTTGTTATTAATACAGCAAATGACAGTTAAGTTTGACTTTGATGTTAATGGTTATTACATTTTCCTTTTGCAGGACACATTTTCCCAACGTAATGAACACTTAATATCAAAATATCAAATTAGTTATAATCTATTAAAGCAGCACATTGATTATGCCGGACATGATGTACAACAGAGATAGTCTTTGCTATAACCTCAGCTGGTCTAGAGATTCAAGTCAGGCAGCGCCTCCAGGTGCTCTACACGTTTAGCAGTCTTCAAGCCGAACATTGAAATGTATTTATCAGTCCAAATGCTTGGGTTAACTCTTTTATTTACGTAAAAGTCCGATTTCAAAATACAAACAAAATATGATTTTACATTTTTACTTTGCATGGCAGTTGTATTCTATATTTGACATGAAGTCTAAAAATGCAAAAATAATTTCTTTCGTACTCAAAAAAAGGCCTTTAAGCCGGATCATCAAATAAAGAGTAAATAAAGTCATTACATATAGGATTTTAATTTTGGGTCATTAACAGCATAAATTTCAAAGACCATTAGTGTTAAAAGTTATGAGCAGCCAGGCATACTTTCTTTCTTTTTCCTTCATGCTATTTAAATGGCTCGTTGGGCAGATCACCATTTGTAGTTGGACTTCTATGATCCGATAGTCTTTAATCAAGACATTTACACACGACCTTCCTCCGCTGTTTTGAAATATAGATCGGTAACAAAAAGAAATATGAACACAAAAATGTAAGTCACTGCAAGATGGAGAGGATGTCAATGCTGGGCGTTAATGAACACGTATGTATGTGAACAGTTTACGTAGTGTTAGGTATAATATAGGATTCCAGTTTTCTATGAAAATCTAGAATAGAAAAAAATGCCATGCAAAAAAAACGTTATTCTTAAAGAGAATGAAAAAACAAAAGAATTGGCACTGGAATACTTTTTAGTGAAAAATGTAGGTGAATGCCTTAATCATATTTTCCATATTGAAATCCTGGTATCCATCAGTTTGAGGACTCTGGTCACCGTGTTTTTAGTTATTAATGGGGAACAAACGTTTAGCCTAAGGTTACAACGACTCGACATTTGATCAATTGACCTTAAAATCAATAGGGTTCTTCTACTGGTCATGTCCAACTTGCCTACAAAGTATAAGATGCCTGGGTCCAAGCATTCTTAAGTTACATGTATTGGTCATGCTGTTCATTAAACAGGAATATTGAAACTAAATTGACCGATATACTATACGCAAGTTTCAGACAATGTTTCATTTAAATTGGTCAAAATATTACAATTTCAAAGGACTGAATTTAAAGTAGTTATTGACAATCAGCAATATAAGACAGACAACGGAGTACTGCATGCCTAGGTTAGCTAAAAAAACTAAATGGAATAATGATCATTGATGGTCAAAACCTTTCAACAGCTGACTGAAGCATTTTCTGCCCAGGTAAGCAAATTATTACTAAGGTAAACAAAAAAGATTTACAATGAATAATTATAAAACACTTTTATTCAACAACAGTTTACCATGCTTTCAAGTACACCAAAAATCAATGACAAACAACTTGAACACACAATCCCTCCAGATCACAGACCCAGTCACACACTGTCATACAAACACATAGAGTGTCAACAGTATAGTTTGATGAGCTCGTCACTGACGGCTGATGGTGTGAGGACCCCGAGGTCTGTAAAGAGCAGGCTGATGTAGGCAGGGGGGGTGTAATCTACCAGTGGGTGTTCCTGGCTCAGATCACACCCACTACGCAATGTAGACGCCTTGTACTGGAATGTAAAGAGCAGGCATGTTCATCTTTTTCAGATCAAAGTGCATGCTATTTTGTTTATGTGATTATCAAAACAATACTACTATAAAAGAACAATAGCCCTATTTCATGATTATAATTTTTTATCATTTTGCTGACTTTTAGAAAGCTAAATATATAGGCACCTCTTAACCTGGCATTCTGACAAGGTCATTTATAAGAGCATGTTTTGGTCCAACTACATAAGGCTACATACCAATATCAAAGGTCTGGGCCATGAGGTTTCAGAGAAAATTTTCAAAGATTTAGCAATACAAGTTTCAGAATTCCTGGTACCTCCAGGGATGGGTCACCTTTGACCCAAGGGACATTATTTGAACAATCTTGGTTAACTGCTACTAAATGTTTCGGAAATGAAGATTTTCAAAGTTATACTATATACAATATAAGTATTTAGAAATCCTGGGACCCACAGGGTAAGGCCAGCTTTGACCCCAGGGACATAATTTGAACAATTTGGTAAAGGGATACTACATGAGACTACATAGTACCAAATATCAATGGGATTTGCGATTGAGAAGAAGATTTTCATATATATTACGTTATAAATATAAAGCCACTTTTTTATCCAGGGACATAATGTGAATAATCTTGGTAAAGGACCACTACATGAGGCTACATACCAAAAATGAAGGGTATGCTTGTGGTTTCAGAGAAGATTTTCAAAGATTTTACTATATACAAGATTGTTTCAAATGCTAAGCTGTCTTTATTTTTGTTCCATTTTAAATGCTACTTGACTATGTGACATAGAAAAGTCCAATTTTGCTGTGCCAAAAAGGATACATTCTTTTATGAACATTTCATATAGTAAAGGCAGTTAAGGAGAATGTGAATATAAAATGAGGTATACTATATGTCACAGTATTTCTATCATGTGTTATGATAAGTATGACTTTTCCTAATAGCGCCCCTACTTCTCCCTAATTTGACTGGAGGGAGAAGTCACTTCTCCCAAAAATTTCAGCCTAGTGAGAGCCCTGTTAAACCATTGGTAAATGTATTGGAAATTGTCTTTCCAAAATTCCCTTCTCTGCCGCTATAGGTACAGAAAACATATAGATAATTAATTTCATCCTAAGGATGGATGTTCAACATTGCGGTAAGCACTACTACCTTTTATGTTGTAAATCACTCCCTTGATGAAATGGGCCCATGATACATAATATAGAACAGTTATGCCTGTTTCACCCAATTAAAAGTAAAAGCAAACCTTGAATTCATTTGGTAAATCTTGCTGATTTAGGGGAAACAACCTCACAAACTTGAAGCTCTCTGCCACCACGTAGAATGGTTTATTCATTGCCTTGGCAGCTATTGCTATTGAATATGTTCCAATCTGCAATGGAAAAATAACCTCTAAGATTGATACATTAGCAGGAAATATTGTAAGTTTTAAAGTTGACTTAATACTGAAATTGTCACAGAGGATGTAGCTCTCTGTATCACAGTAACATTGATGTGTCATATAATGGAGGTAAACAACATGTACCGTAAATAACTTACCCGGTATGACTGCATTATATAAGACACATTTCAAATGATGTATATTTTTTATTTTTTTCCATCAGTATATCGAAGTACAGGTATAAACACTCATTGAAAATATTTTTTACAATACCTTACTGTCCATCTCTGTGTCTGAAACAGACTAGCCCAACATTTTTAAATCTGGTCAAATTTGGACTTTTAGGCTAATTATAAGCGTTTCACATCTGTTGTCATGACCAACCTACTAACCAAGTGTGAAGGTTACCAAGACCTCAACTTCTGACACACTGATCACAAAATCATTAGGCTTCATCTTCTGGTCCTGGCCAACCTGCCTACCACATTTAAGATCCCTGGGTCTGAGCATTCTACAGTTTTTGACCAGAATTGGATTTTCAACTGAAGGTTAAAGGTGACATTAAACATTCATTCCCCCCCCCCCACCCCTCTCTGATCATTTGCCACAATGCAAGCCTGCCTATTCCTTTTCCTGCCCCACTCCTCTGCTTGCATGCCCTTCTGCTTTTTGACCAATCGCCCTATCACGTTAGTTTTTCTAATATCAAGATAAGATTATTTACAGTTTGCCCATCTTTGTTCACAAATGAAATCGCAGTATTTTGAGAAAATAAGTCAGTTATTTTTCCTGCATGCGGTCCACATGTTTAAACTCAATAAGGGGTGCAAAAAAAAAATACGTCAAACTGTTAAATTTGTTATTGTTCATATTTTGTATCATATGTACATACATATCACAGAGCTCGCTATGTTCACTTTTTATTTATTCCATAAAGTTCCAAATGAACAATAACTTGCCCCTAGATTAATCTACACTTTGAGGAAATACCTTGTTGATGATGCCGCCACTCTCCACCACCCCCTCCGCTCCACACAGCACCATGTCCATCCTCTCCATTATATACCTAGGGGGACAGAACTCATACTCAAGCAAACATGCCATCATTACTAACATCATTATAGTAATCATAATGCAAGTTAAAGAGTAGAAGTACATAATTATTATAGTTCTGAGTTTTGTAACTTAAACTTATCATGTTCAGGCGACATTAAACAGGCAAAGTCACTACCATAAAACTGTTCCCAGAAGTTTCTTTAGCTATGGTTCACATTCGATCTTGTATTTGATATTAACCTTACTTCAAGAATTGAGATACAGCTTCATCTATCAGATGTAAAAACTATGAAAATATGTTCCTATATAGTGTTGGAATTGCAGTTCATCAGATCTGTTTGCCCATATTAAGCAGAAATAAGTGTATCCTAAATCTTACCCGACTGCTGAGTCCAGTACAAGGGTGGTAGGAACGCCACACGCCTCCAGCTCCTCTTGTGTCTTCAAACTAAAATAAAGAGTTGTAAAAGCTTCAACAGAACAAATCATGAAGAACAACGTAAACAACGACAAAAAACAGACATGTTAAGTCGGGCTTTCTAGCACTGTTCTATTTAAAAGGTTTTTGTTTGACAATAAAGCAGTAAGAATTAGAAATTTTGTAACATCATTGTAGGAAATTTTACAACCATTATTATCATCTCTTTTTTAATGGCAAAGACATATTCTCTTAAAGCTCTTTAAATAATCCTCTGATTGGCAGATTAAATTTTGTATAATAGACAGGTCATTATAAGTCAATTAGGTGGTCATGTCACTGGTAAATCTTTCCATTGGTTGAACAGCTCTGAATATTTATATCAAGGTGGTTAAACATCATGTCAATTAAGTGAATAGGTTAAAATGTTGACAAGAACTGTTTTTTTTCTTATACCAGGTTGTGCTATAAGCCTATTGCATAAGAGTATATTAATCCATGAGTATGATAAAGTTAAATAAAGACACTATAATTTTCATCCATAAACAATAAATGATGCACATAAATTTAAATCATTTGTACCCAGCATCATTTGGTCTGGACTCTGTGACGAACACCTCGAATCGCTTGTTTGACAGAGCGGCGTCCTTTATCACCTGCTGGACCACTCGTGAATGGGAGTGGATCAGGATACGCTGTAAAGTTACATCAACATCTGTTTCAATGATATAGAGTTTTAAAACAATTGAAGGCTTTCAGCTTTCTCGCATTTGAAATTTATTGCATTTGAAATAGATTCCATACATTTATGATCCAACACTGTTGACTGTTGTAACTGGAAGAATATTACCAATAAAGAACTGAAGCCATCACAGGAGTGATAAGGGCCCCAAATAATTATAGCATATTTTATTAGCATAAGTTATTAACCGAGAATCAGCCAATAGTCATATACATGTACTTTAAATTAGATATTCATGCTATTTGATTTCATGTAGAGATGAGCTTGAACTTAATATCTTGTTCACTTTTTTAAGCAATTTAAAAAAGAAAAGAAAAAAGATAAGGGCCATAAATGTGAAAAAAATATGACAGCAAAATAACATATTATTACTGCGAGAAAGTAATGAAAGATAATTTAATATAAGATTGCTGATAAGTTATTAACAATAAAATATATAAAATGTGGACATACAGACACACAGACACACAGATAGATGGATGGACATGGTGAGTAGAATAGTGCACAAGTAATTTTTTGTCTGGGCCCTAATAATAGAAATATTGCTCCCAGGTCATACATTTTATACCGGTATTCACTAGTTGTTGTTTCTTCTGTGAAAGTAAACCTTAAGTATTCTACATAAATTTTAAAACCAATTTCTATAAACATTTTGTTGCATTCCTTCTATAAAAGTACTTTACAAAATTTCAACATTCAAGCATTATTATAACAACATATAATTTGCAGCAAATTACCGGTAAGTAAAGAAAGGCTTAAAGCAAAGTACAAACATTGTCATTCATAACAGGGTCTTACTGATCCATCTCTGATGAACTTGTCCGCCTGTCTGGCTATCTTCTGTCTGGAGGACGCCAACTTCTCCAGGAAAGTGTTTCCACGCTGCACCATTATGGTCTGACACTTTTGAAAATCCTTTAAATAAAGATTCACTTGGTGTACATTTCAAACAATGAGGCCATCAATACAGTCAACATAATTTTGCTGGATTTTTTTTCGAATATTTATTACAAAATTGTATAAAAATAGTAAGAACAAGAGCTGTCACAGTATGTGACGAATGCCCCCGAATGTGACATTGACCTACGAACAAGGTCAGTACATGAAAAGTTGATCTTGCCTTTACGTGTCAAATACATATGGCAAGTTATTTTAAATTGCCTCTGAACATAAAAATACCACCCATACTTGACAACCTACACTGTTATGTCCTTATATTCAGAATTCCCTTGTGAATAAACACTTAGTGTATCTTTCACCTTAGAGGTAGGGACATGGGTCTTGCACACGACACGTCGTCTTCGTATGTGGAACACATGTAGCAAGTTATTTTAAAATCTGTCCATACAAGAGAAAGTTACAGCCCGGACACGACAACCTATACCCTATGTCCTTGTATGCAGCACTCCATTGTGAATAAACACTAAGTGTGACCTTGACCTTTGAGGTAGGGACACGGGTCTTGCAGGCGACACGTCGTCTTGGTATGTGGAACACATGTGGCAAGTTATTTTAGAATCTGTCCATACAAGGGAAAGTTACAGCCCCGACACGACAACTTATACTCTATGTCCTTATATGCAGCAGTCCATTGTGAATAAACACTAAGTGTGACCTTGACCTTTGAGGTAGGGACAAGGGTCTTGCACGCGACACGTCGTCTTCGTATGTGGAACACATGTGGCAAGTTATTTTAAAATCTGTCCATACAAGGGAAAGTTACAGCCCAGACACGACAACCTATACTCTATGTCCTTATATGCAGCACTCCATTGTAAATAAACACTAAGTGTGACCTTGACCTTTGAGGTAGGGACACAGGTGTTGCACGCGACACGTCGTCTTCGTATGTGGAACACATGTGGCAAGTTATTTTAAAATCTGTCCATACAAGAGAAAGTTACAGCCCGGACACGACAACCTATACTCTATGTCCTTATATGCAGCACTCCATTGTGAATAAACACTAAGTGTGACCTTGACCTTTGAGGTAGGGACATGAGTCTTGCACGCCACACGTCGTCTTGGTATGTGGAACACATGTGGCAAGTTATTTTAAAATCTGTCCATACAAGGGAAAGTTACAGAGCCGGACGGACGGACGGACGGACGGACGGACGGACGGTGCGATTTTAATATGCCCACCTTCGGGGGCATAAAAATTCTTATACAGCAAGGTATTGTGTGATTGTAACAACTATTAATATAATTCATATCATTTAAATATGATAATGAAATAATTCAAAAGATGCCCTAATATCCCCATTTCATACATTGTCTTCCAGACTTGTGAGTGTGATAAATCTAAGGAAGAGTTCACAGCCCGAGGATATGGAGGTCACGCTGCTGTCTGTCTGGGTCAGTGTGTTGATAGCATCCTTTAAGATGGCTCGCAGACCTGCCAATGTCTCCACTGAAACACAATATGGTACATTACGGTAATTCGTTCTACTAAACTACTTGATCTATATATTTCCAAACTATTATCAAAAATGTACAAGTATCAATACCATACCAACTAGCATAATGTGTACTTATTTTATTACTGCAATAGGTTTGGCCATATCTAATTAGCACACTTCTGTATTCAAAGCCTTTTCACAATGTACAAAGAAAGGAGAGAAATTCATAACGCTGAAAATATAAAGGATAAATATTTTGAGAATAATTGGGCCAATTAACAACCTGATTAATGGTATACTTTTAAATGCGGAATTTTTTATGTTGTGCTCATATATTTAAATATACAAGCACAGCTCAAACATTTACATTAGTCTTTAATCGCGTTTAAATTTAAGCAGATCACACGTGTATCCATTAAACTTCCAGAGCAGTTACAACTTGAAAGTTAACAACTATGACGTTAACAAGTTAGTTAACTTTAACAAAGTTCTGAACACTCGGCCAAAAACTCAATTATTACAAAATATTTATAAACAGCAGTCTACTAAGATTAAACTCACATCGGTTGTTTTCTATAAAATGCAGGAGTGTTTTGATGGCTGCAACAGCAGCAGACATGTCAGGATATTCCCTAACAACATTGTTGAAGTACTGCAAAATACCTGGAAATAAGAACTGAGATTGTTTTTATCTTATATATGACAGTCAAATCAACAGGGCCTAGAATTAAGATTAAATATTATATATGACAGTCAAGACAACAGGGCAAAAGCAATAACAAACATTAAGAATATTTTTTTTCCTACAAAAATGATTTAAGTAAACAAATTCATCAAACTTATAGAAAGTATAAATAAAGTAGTCAAATATTTAAAGAGAAGTGCAGGCCTTTTTTTCTCCCCACAAGTGTTATATCAGTTACACATGTCATTGTCATGTGTGTAAGACTTATTTATTGTGCACATTCCACATTTTGTAAGTACCGGTATTTTAACAATTACTAATAATTGAATGCGTTTCCCACATGTGACCACAATTTATATAACAGTGTGAATCTATTGCCTATTGATGAATCTCATTCACTTCACTTTGCTTGCTTACTGTTTGGTTGTTTTAATAAATATATAATCTGCATATATATATGTATATCATTTGCACAAGGTTTTTCTCATTGCTATTTTTCTCACCAAATTTCATTTGTATTGCATTTATTTTGCTATTAGAGTTTAGTTGCTTGAAATATATGTATCCGTGCTTTATTAAAAAGAACCAAGGGGTCTCTTTGAAAAAGAGCTAGGGTATAGCACCCGGACTTCCTTGTATCCCACCACCGTCTCTTCAGCGTGCTGTCCCTTCAGCAAAAACTAAGGACCCCGTCGGAAATAAGAGCTTGCACTTTCACGGGTTATCCTTGATCGCAAGGTCTTAAGAAATACATACATACTGTACACACAACTTAAGAAGTTCGGTAATTGCATCATTTTGCCATTTTGGGGTACATTGTATAGAGTGTTACTGTAATAAATAAAATACACTGGTTTAGAAAATGATTCACAGGTTGGAGATAAATTATTTACCTTTTTTCTGTGCGTCATCCATTTCAAAGTAGTGGAAAATATAAGAAACACGTTAAATATGCTTAAATATGTTCTTGCCAGCTGCTTTTCTCTGGTTTACTTTTGGGCCGAAAGTAAATTTGGTAATTCCCGTACTGTATGATTAACCATCATACATAGTTTTTCAAGTATTTATTTAATCAGTCAATTTTGTTAAACAGAAGCATTTTGAATTGAATCACATTTTGGTATTAATCAAGACATATTTTAGTGACGAATTTGATAAAAATTCTCCTTTGTTTCAGAATCTGTACGGGAAACAGAAAATACCAACCTTGACCTCTCCAAAGCTTCCGGTTGTAAACAAATACATTTCCAATCGTTGTAAAAGCTTTAAATTCAAAGTGTCATTCAAGTAAACATTGGGCAGATGAAAGATGCCGGCAATCAAATTTCAGCATATCGTATCATGTAGTAGCGAAGATAAGGTAAGTTATCCTAACCATTTTTTTTCGTATAAATTGTAATGTAATGTATTTTCGCCACTAAAATACTGAAAACTAATTACTAGAGATAGTCTATGATTGACATGATTAGTGACAACCAGTGTATGTTTTTATAGCAATTTTGAGAGCCATTCTAAGTTTTAACACAAACATCAACTTCAATAAAGATCTATTTCATATTTTGTCATAAATTTAATTTATCTTAGTTTTATGTTTACACTATTTTGCATTTAATTACTGTGAATTGAACTTTAGATGTCATAAGATGAACACAAAATCAAGAAAAATAAAAACTACCATCTTCTTTCCACTGTTGATGTTCATACAGCCTTTAGAAACATGCCATATTGGCAGTTTCAAGAATTGATGTTTGAAATTTGAACATATCTACTGTGTTAAATTTATTCAGAATATCAAAAAACTATAAAAACAACAAGGTGCTGAAATGCCTCTATTGAAAGTCAGTAGGGGGGCGGTGGAATGGTCTCAGGGCCTTTGTAGGAGGCTGATTAATTAAAGGGCCAGTAAGCCTGGCTACCCTTAGTATATGCCTTTTCACCTGAACTGAAAGTTCTGGTGTATTCTAACTATTCTAGGCATATTTTGTCACCGTTAAAAGTGTTATAACTCATTAACTGCATGTAGAAATAGAAGCAGATATTGAGTTCTTCCATTCATCTGGCGATTTGCAGGGCTCGAATTTAGCACTTGCACTCAAAATTCGACAATGCGAGTTGAATTTAAAGACACTCAAAAATTTGCAGAAAATATGCAATCTTCGAAAGAGATATAAACATAATCGGTGATTAATTCCTGCACAATAAATGTAAAACTAATTTTAGAAATGCCTCTAGAGTACTTTTGTTTCCCATAAACACACAGAAAGTGGTGACATAGATTAACGTTTTGGGCACTGCCAGATACTCGTTACTATGTGGCAGGTACTCGTTACTACGCATACAGTTTTGTAGACTGGACTGGTCTTTTGTTTTCAATTTTGGCGGTGGTATTTAGCGATAATTGTATCAAGACACAGTCTGTATAATGATGATAAGCAAGAAGATAGCAAGTCCTTTACCCGTGGTGATTTAAAATCCAGTGTGTGTATACCACATGATAAATTACGTCATATATGCTATGTGATAAGGCAACATTTTGCTTAATATGAAGACTTAAATCAAAGAAAACATTTCTTTTATTACACCATTCTAAATGAAACAAAGGGCAGTCTAAGCTGCGTAAAGAGCCACGCCTTCGTTTTATTACCGGAGCTTGATAAGGCGATTAGTTTCATCAAACACTTCGACAAACCTGTTTCCAAAATATGTTTGGTAGTGCTCCGTCAGACAGCCGTATTGTGAAAAGGTTTGTCAAAGTGTTTTAAGAAGAAACTACACTCTCAATCCAACTCTGGTAAAAGACCGAAGGCAGGGCTCCCTAAGCAGCATAGAATGTGTCATGTTTCCTTTAAAATGGTGAAGAAAAAGGAAAGTTATCTTTGTTTAATGTCTTCATTCGAAGCAAAATATGCCTTCGGATGTAGTATTTATGACGCAATTTATCACATGGTATACACAGACTGAAATCGCCAACAGCTGATGGCGATGATTAATCAGTTCCAAAAAAGATGCCAAAATTAAATTATCCATCCGTTAAAAGTGTTTCGAAGTGGGAGAAGGAGTTGAACATTAAATTGACCCTCAATCAACACAGACGACGATGGGAATGTTTGCTAAAACTTTTGCAGACCGCATCAAATACTGGCCTGATCAGTTTTCAATGTTTCGGCACCTTATGTCTTTAGATTGTGAATTATTTACAACACAGAAATAGCATGTACTATGCCTTAAACTAGTGTTGTCCATACAATATATTTTTGTCCTAGCAAACACAAAGGGTTGAATTTAAAATCGAGTGAGTTTCAGGTTTTGTGAGTTGAAAAATTAAGCACTCACAAGAATTTGCAAGTATCAAAAAAAGTGATATTCGAGCCCTGATTTGTTCAGTCATTGAAATTATGCTTTTGGATAAACAATTCTAAATTCTTACAATAGTGCTTCACATCATAACCTTCCATTTAAAATTCAGAATTTGCACAATTAAAGTTCACTAGGACAATTGGCCAGGTGTAAATGATTGTAAAATTGCATCTTGTATAATTATTAACTTTTCAGTTTGAATTGCTGATATATGGTATCTAAATAATAGCATGTACATGCATTACAATTGCAGAACAACCCTGCAGACAACCTTTTGAAACCTGAAGGCAGCCATAAATGGAAATGTTCCACTGCCGGAGAGAAGAGTGTCTCAGTTGTGATTCAGGTGCAGTATTAACAGTTAAAAATTATAAGGCAAACAAAATTTAAAAACGTTTCATTTCCGCTTTCTTAAAGTATTTATCTTCTCTAACACCATACAATATAGTGAAAAATTGTGTGTGTTGAATCCCTGTTACATCATTTTGTAGATCTGCTTCAAACTTTCACAGATGGTCAGGTACATATAGCATCTACAGATGTCTGAGTTTAGTGAAAAAAACTTGTGTTTCAAATAGTCTTACCCCAAGAGACATATTTGCTTAACTTGAACAGATGATCAGGTATAATGTGCAGATTAAAAAGGAAGGCTTTTTGTGATGCTTCCATTTTTACCAGAATAATGATAGATAAAGTTTTATAAAAGCAAAATAGAAACCATGAAAATGTTTAGTTGTTCTTTTTATTGTATGTTTTACCTTTTGGGGGAAGTACTTGAGAGATGCCCATGCTTAGCTCTGCCTATGATACCCAGCTCTTCCAACTATTCATTTTAGCTGGAGAAGGCATCCCAGATCCACAGCATGGACATTGGCAATGAAGGCTCAGCATTTGTGGAGGTTTTGGTGGGAAGGTCTTCAGCTACCTCAGACCAGGACTACCAGGTACATACACTTTGTTGATACTTTTTATAGCTGATGAAATTGTGTAAAGTTAGTTTGTTATTGTAATACATTGACCTGTAATATTTATTTGATATCACATTGTACATCTATTGGATACAATTGCATATGATTGTATTAACTACTGGGTACTAGATACAGCAAAACAAATGTATCCATTAGAAATCATTCACATGTGTGTTTAAATTAAATTCCATTATATAATAATTTTATTGTTACATTATTTGGTATTCCATTGTTATATATATAATTCATGCTGTTTTGAATAAAACAATTCTTGCAATTTTAGGTGTTGCTGGTTGCTTCATCATTTTTGACACCAATGGAAGCCCGTAATGGCACAAACAGGACTAGTGTGCGCATGTTTGACATCAGCAAACTGTCAGCCCCAGCTGCCAAAGAGAAGTGGGATAGGGTTAAAATTGTATGCTCACAGCCATTTAACAAGGTACATATTATGTTAGTTTTAGTTGTGGTAAGTTTTTATCAATAAATGCTAGATGTGAGCCATTATCTGAACAGCTGTAAAATGACCAACAAATTGAATAAATTTGAATTAAATAAATTTGAATTTTATAATTTGTTTTCTGTACACAGCAGATATTTACACTTTATAAACGATAGCTTGATAAACTGCAGGTCTGACTATTCCTGCAAATATTTTGATCAAACTTTCATTATGATGGAATGGCCGACTCCAGTTAGATTTTTTATATTTTCAGACGAGCACGTATGGTCTGTCATTTATCAAGCTCCACAGCCCACCAGAAGCAGGGGAGAAACAGGAACCAGTAAGTACATTGTATTTATATATGTATGTACACAGTGCAAAATGTTTGCCCTTGTACAGTTGAATCCATTCACATATAGTAGTAGTTTTCACCTTGTATGTATTTCTCATATGGTCATGGAAAAAAGCTGTTCTGTATGTAGCCATATCAAGTGCATGTATGTAGAGTCATTTATATATTTATTGTGCATACTTCATAACTATTATTGTCATTTCTCTGTAGAATTACAATGCCTATGTGGAAATATAAATTCATGTTTCTTTTCATGTACTTTATGTGTACACAAGAGTGTTAGTTACTTGACCAAATGTGTACTACAGAAGCAGCTGGGCTTCTTCAAGCTGAAGGATGATGGTAACGGCCATGTGAAGACAGGAACCATATTTTCACACAGAGGCAAACCAGAGGCACCTTCCACACCTGTCACTGGTCAGTGGTCTGCCCGGTTGTTTTTATATTTCGAATTGATTCTTAGACTATAATAAGTAAAGAGAGAAAACAAGCCACTCCAGTATATATTGTCAGATATATTATCATCTGTAGAAAAAGCTACTACTCTTTCAAAACTCATTGAACTCAAAATTTGGATTAAGAATACATATTAAAAACGCATTGTTAAATTTTCACATTATAAATTTTATATTTTTCAGGAGCAGCA